>NC_044564.1:92646240-92812634 GCF_007565055.1 Rhinopithecus roxellana | reverse complement strand
TGATCACAGAAGAGAAACGTGTAACTCTGTGAGTTGCATTCATACATCGAAGTGCATTTTCCCAGAAGGCTTATTTTCCAGTTTTTATCTGAAGATATATCCTTTCTCACCATAGCCCTCAATGAGCTCCCAAATATCACTTGGTGGCATCCACGAAAACAGTATAAGCAACTGTTCCAAGAAGGGAAGGGTGGAACTCTGTGTGATGAAGTCACACATCAGAAAGCAATCTCTCAGAAAGCTTATATCTAGTTATTATCTGAGGATATTTCCTTTTTCACAATGGGTCCCAATGGGCTCCCAAATATCACTTTGCAGATTCCACGAAAACAGTGTTAGCAAACTGCTTCCTGACGTCTAAGTTGTCACTCTGTGAGATGAATTCACAGATCAGAAAGAAGTTTTTGAGAAACCTTCTTTCACGTTTTGAACTGATGATATTTCCTTTATCACCGTAGGCCTCAATGCGATCCAAAGTAGCCCTTCTCAGTTTCCTCAAAGACAGTGTTAATGGACTGTTCCAGGAAACATAAGTGTAAATCTGTGAGATGACTTGACATATCACCACGAAGTTTCTGGGAAAGTTTCTTCCTAGTTTTCATCTAAGGATATTTTCTTTGTCTCCGTAAGCTTCATTGCGCTACAACGTATCCCATTGCAGTTATCACGAAAACTGTGTTAGTAAACTGATCAGTGAAGAGAAACGTGTAACTCTGTGTGTTGCATTCATACATCGAAGTGCATTTTCCCAGAAGGTTTCTTTCCAGATTTTCCAGATTTTATCTGAAGATATTTCCTTTTTCACCATAGCCCTCAATGAGCTCCCAAATATCACTTTGCAGAATCCATGACAACAGTGTTAGCACACTGTTCCAAGAAGGGAAGGGTGGAACTCTCTGAGATGAATTCACACATCACCAAGAAGATTCTAAGAAAGCTTCTTTCTAGTTTTCATCTGAGGATATTTCCTTTGTTACCGTAAGCTTCATTGAGCTAAGAATTATCCCATTGCAGATTTCGAGAAAACTTTATGAGCAAACTAATCAATGAAAAGAAACGTGTAACTCTGTTAGATAAATTCATACTTCGAAGTGCATTTTCTTAGAAGGCGTCGTTCCAGTTTTTATCTGATGATATTTCCTTTTTCACCGTAGCCCTCACTGAGCTCCCAAATATCACTTTACAGAATCCACGAAAACGGTGTTAGCACTGTTCCAAGAAGGGAAAGGTGGAACTCTGTGGGATGAAGTCACACATCAGAAAGCTATCTCTCAGAAAGCTTCTCTCTAGTTATTATCTGAGGATATTTCCTTTTTCACAATGGGCCCCAATGCGCTTACAAATATTACCTTCAATTTACCACGAAAAGAGTGTTAGCCAACTGCTTCCTGAGGTCTAAGATGTAACTCTGTGAGATGAATTCACAGATCACAAAGGAGTCTCTCATAAAGCTTCTTTCACGTTTTGAACCGATGATATTTCCTTTATCAGCGTAGGCCTCAATGGGATCCAAAGTAGCCCTTCTCATGTTCCTCAAAGACAGTGTTAATGGACTGTTCCAGGAAATATAAGTGTAACTCTGTGAGATGAATTCACACATCACCAAGAAGTTTCTCACAGCTTCTTTCTAGTTTTCATCTGAGGATATTTCTTTTGACACCGTAAGCTTCGTTGCACTAAGAAACATCCCAATACAGATTTCAAGGAAACTGTGTTAGCAAAGTGATCACTGAAAAGAAAGGTGTCACTCTGTGAGTTGCATTCATACGTCGAGGTGCATTTTAACACATGGCTTCTTTCCAGTTTTTATCTGAAGATATTTCCTTTGTCACCATATCCCACTATGAACTCCAAAATATCACTTTACAGAATACATGACTGCAGTGTTAGCAAACTGTTCCAAGAAGGGAAGGGTGGAAATCTGTGTGATGAATTCACATCTCAGAAAGCAATCTCCCAGAAAGCTTCTCTCTAGTTTTTATCTGAGGATATTTCCTTTTTCACAAAGGGCCCCAATGGGTTCCCAAATATCACTTTGCAGATGCCATGAAAAGAGTGTTAGCAAACTGCTTCATGAGGACTAATGTGTAACTCTGTGAGATGAATTCACACATCACCAAGAAATTGCTATGAAAGCTTCTTTGTAGTTTTCCTCTGAGGATATTTCCTTTGTCACCGTTAACTTCATTGCACTAAGAAGTATCCCATTGTAGATTTCAAGAGAAATGTGGTATCAAACTGATCACTGAAGAGAAACGTGTAACTCTGTGAGTTACATTCATACATCGAACTGCATTTTTCCAGAAGGCTTCTTTACAGTTTTTATCTGAAGATATTTCATTTTTCACCATAGCCCTCAATGAGCTCCCAAAAATAACTTGGCAGGATCCACGACAACAGTGTTAGCAACCTGTTCCAAGAAGGGAAGTGTGGCACTATGTGTGATGAAGTCACACCTGAGAAAGCAATCTCTCAGAAAGCTTCTCTCTATTTATTATCTGAGGATATTTCCTTTTTCACAATGGGCCCAAAAGGGTTCCCAAATATCACTATGCAGATTCCGCGAAAAGAGTGTTAGCAAACCACTTCCTGAGGTATAAGCTGTGCCTCTGTGAGATGAATTCACAGATCCCAAAGAAGTTTCTCAGAAAGCTTCTTTCACGTTTTGAACTGAGGATATTTCCTTTATCAGCGTAGGCCTGAGTGCGATCCAAAGTAGCCCTTCTCAGATTCCTCAAAGAGAGTGTTAATAGACTGTTCCAGGAAACATAAGCGTAACTCTGTGAGTTGAATTCACACATCACCAAGAAGTTTCTAAGAAAGCTTCTTTCTAGTATTCATCTGAGGATATATCCTTAGTCACCATAAGCTTCATTGTGCTAAAAGTATCCCATTGCAGATTTCAAGAAAACTGTGTTAGGAAACTGATCACTGAGCGGAAAGGTGTAACTCTGTGAGTTGTATTCATGCATCGAATTGCATTTTCCCAGAAGGGTTCTTTCCAGTTTTTTTCTGAAGATATTTCCTTTTTCACAGTAGCCCTCAATGTGCTCCCAAATATCACTTTGCAAAATCCACGACAACGGTGTTAGCAAACTGTTCCAAGAAGGGAAGGGTGGAACTCTGGGTGATGAAGTCACACCTCAGAAAGCAATCTCTCCGAAACCTTCTATCTAGTTATCATCTGAGGATATTTCCTTTTTCACAATGGGACCCAATGTTCTCCCAAATATCAGCTTGCAGATTCCACGAAAGAGTGTTGGCCAACTGCTAACTGAGGTCTAAGCTGTAACTCTGTAAGAAGAATTCACAGATCACAAAGGAATCTCTCAAAAGCTTCTTTCACCTTTTGAACTGATGATATTCCCTTTATCAGCGTAGGCCTCCATGCGATCCAAAGTAGCCCTTCTCATGTTCCTCAAAGACAGTGATAATGGTCTTTTCCAGGAAACATAAGTGTAACACTGTGAGAGGAATTCACACATCACCAAGAAGTTTCTAACAAGCTTCTTTCTAGTTTTCATCTGAGGATATTTCCTTTGTCATCGTAAGTTTCACTGCACTAAGAAGTATCCCATTGCAGATTTCAAGAAAACTGTGATAGCAAACTGATCACTGAAGAGAAAGGTGTCACTCTGTGAGATGCATTCATACATCGAAGTGCATTTTCCCAGAAGGCTTCTTTCCAGTTTTTATCTGAACATATTTCCTTTTTCACCTTAGCAATCAATGAGCTCCCAAATATCACTTTGCAGAATGCACGACAAGTGTGTTAGCAATCTGTTCAAGAAGGGACGGGTGGAAATCTGTGAGATGAATTCACACCTCAGAAAGCAATCTCTCAGAAAGCTTCTCTCTAATTATTATCTGAGGATATTTCCTTTTTCACATTGGGCCCCAATGGGCTCCCAAATATATCTTTGCAGATTCCACGAAAATAGTGTTAGCAAACTGCTTCCTGAGGTCTAAGCTGTAACACTGTGAGATGAATTCACAGATCACAAAGATGTTTCTCAGAAAGATTCTTTCACGTTTTGAAATGATGATATTTCCTTTATCAGCGTCGGCCTCCATGAGATGGAAAGTAGCCCTTCACAGGTTCCTCAAAGACAGTGTTAGTGGACTGTTCCAGGAAACATAAGTGTACCTCTGTGAGATGAATTCAAACATCACCAAGAAGTTTCTAAAAAGCTTCCTTCTATTTTTCATCTGAGGATATTTCTTTCGTCACTGTAAGCTTCATTGCGCTAAGACGTATCCCATTGCAGATTTCAAGAAAACTGTGTTAGCAATCTGATCACTGAAGAGAAAGGTATCACTCTGTGAGTTGCATTCATATATCGAAATGCATTTTCCCAGAAGGCTTCTCTCCAGTTTCTATCTGAAGATATTTCCTTTTTCACCGTAGCCCTCAATGAGCTCCCAAATATCTCTTTGCAGACCCACGACAAGTGTGTTAGCAATCTGTTCAGGAAGGGAAGGGTGGAACTCTGTGTGATTAAGTCACACCTCAGAAAGCAATCTCTCAGAAAGCTTCTCTCTAGTTATTATCTGAAGATATTTCCTTTTTCACAATGGGCCGCAATGGGCTCCCAAATATCACTTTGCAGATTTCACGAAGAGAGGGTTAGCAAACTGCTTCCAGAGGTCTAAGCTGTAACTCTGTGAAATGAATTCACAGATCACAAAGAAGTTTCTCACAAAGCTTCTTTCACGTTTTGAACTGATGATATTTTCTTTATCAGCGTAGGCCTCGATGAGATGGAAAGTAGCCCTTCTCAGGTTCCTCAAAGACAGTGTTCGTGGACTGTTCCTGGAAACATAAGTGTAACTCTGTGAGTTGAATTCACACATCAAGAGGACGTTTCTGAAAAAGCTTCCCTCTAGTTTTCCTGTGAGGATATTTCCTTTGTCACCGTAAGCTTCATTGCGCTAAGAAGTATCCCATTGCAGTTTTCAAGAATACTGTGTTAGCAAACTGATTACTGAAGAGAAAGGTGTCACTCTGTGAGTTGCATTCATACATCGAAGTGCATTCTCTCAGAAGGCTTCTTTCCAGGTTTTATCTGAAGATAGTTCCTTTTTCACCATAGCACTCAATGGGCTCCCAAATATGACTTTGCAGAATCCCCGACAACTGTGTTAGCAAACTGTTCCAAGAAGGGAAGGGTGGAACTCTGGGTGATGAAGTCACACCTCAGAAAGCAATCTTTCAGAAAGCTTCTCTCTAGTTATTATCTCAGGATATTTCCATTTTCACAATGGGCCTCAAAAGCTCCCAAATATCATTTTACAGACTCCAAGAAAAGAGTGTTAGCAAACTGCTTCATGAGGACTAAGTTGTAACTCTGTGAGATGAACTCACAGATCACAAAGAAGATTCTCAGAAAGCTTCTCTCACTTTTTGAACTGATGATATTTCCTTTATCGGCTTAGGCTTCAATGCGATTCAAAGTAGCCCTTCTCAGGTTCCTCAAAGACAGTGTTAATGGACCTCTCTGTTAAACATAAGTGTAACTCTGTGAGATGAATTCACACATCACCAAGAAGTTTCTAAGCAAGTTTCTTTCTAGTTTTCATCTGAGGATAATTCCTTTGTCACAGTAAGCTTCATTGCACTAAGAAGTATCCCATTGCAGATTTCAAGAAAACTCTGTTGGCAAACTGATCAGTGAACAGAAACGTTTAACTCTGTGAGTTGCATTCATACATCGAAGTGCATTTTCCAAGAAGGCTTCTTTCCAGTTTTCATCTGAAGGTATTTCCTTTTTCACAGTAAACCTAATGGGCTCCCACAGTAGACCCAATGGGCTCCCAAATATCACTTTGCAGATTCCACAAAAAGAGTGTTAGCAAACTGCTTCATGAAGACTAATTTGTAACTCTGTGAGATGAATTCACAGAATACAAAGAAGTTTCTCAGAAAGTTTCTTTCACGTTTTGAACTGATGATATTTCCTTGATCAGCGTAGGCCTCAATGCGACCCAAAGTAGCCCTTCTCGGGTTCCTCAAAGACAGTGTTAATGGACTCTTCCAGGAAACATAACTGTAACTCTGTGAGATGAATTCACACATCACCAAGAAGTTTCTAGGAAAGCTTTTTTCTAGTTTTCTTCTCAGGATATTTTCTTTGTCTCCATAAGCTTCTCTGCGCTAAGAAGTATCCCATTGCAGATTGCAAGAAAACTGTGTTAGGAAACTGAACACCGAAGAGAAACGTGTAACTCTGTGAGTTGCATTCATACATCGAAGTGCATTTTCCTAGAAGGCTTGTTTCCAGGTTTTATCTGAAGATATTTCCTTTTTCACCATAGACCACAATGAGCTCCCAAATCTCACTTGACCGAATCCACGATAACTGTGTTAGCAAACTGTTCCAAGAAGGGAAGGTTGCAACTCTGAGTGATGAAGTCACATATCAGAAAGCAATCTCTCAGAAACCTTCTCTCTAGTTATTATCTGATGATATTTTCTTTTTCACCATGGGACCAAATGGGGTCTCAAATATCACTTTGCAGATTCCACGAAAAGAGTGTAAGCAAACTGCTTCCTGAGGTCTAAGCTGTAATTCTGTGAGATGAATTCAGAGATCACAAAGAAGATTCTCAGAAAGCTTCTTTCACGTTTTGAACTGATGATATTTCCTTCATATTCCTTCAATATGATCCAAAGTAGCCGTTCTCAGGATCCTCAACGACAGTGGTAATGGATTGTTCCAGGAAATATAAGTGTAAGTCTGTGAGATGAATTCACACTTCACCAAGAAGTTTCTAGGCAAGCTTCTTTCTAGTTTTCATCTGAGGATATTTCCTTTCTTACCATAATCTTTACTGAGCTACGAAGTATCCCATTGTAGATTTCAAGAAGCTGTTAGGAAACGGATCAATGAAGAGAAACATTTAACTCTGTGTGTTGCATTCGTACATGGAAGTGCATTTTCCCAGAAGGCTTCTTTCCAGGTTTTATCTGAAGGTATTTCATTTTTCAACATAGCCCTCAATGAGCTCCCAAATATCACTTGGCAGAATTCACGACGACAGTGTTAGCAAACTGTTCCAAGAAGGTAAAGTTGGAACTCTGTGTGATGAAGTCACACATCAGAAAGCAATCTCTCTGAAAGCTTCTCTCTAGTTATTATCTGAGGATATTTCCTTTTTCACAATGGGCCAAAATGGGATCCCAAATATCACTTTGCAGATTCCACGAAAAGAGTGTTAGCAAACTGCTTCATGAGGATTAAGTTGTAATTCTGTGAGATGAATTCACAGAACACAAAGAAGGCCATTACATAGTGGTAAAGGGATCAATTCAACAGGAAGAGCTAACTATCCTAAATATATATGCACCCAATACAGGAGCACCCAGATTCATAAAGCAAGTCCTTAGAGACTTACAAAGAGACTTAGACTCCCATACAATAATAATGGGAGACTTCAACACTCCACTGTCAACATTAGACAGATCAACGAGACAGAAAGTTAACAAGGATATGGAGGAATTGAACTCATCTCTGTACCAAGCGGACCTAATAGACATCTATAGATCTCTCCACCCCAAATCATCAGAATATACATTCTTCTCAGCACCACATCGCCCTTATTCCAAAATTGACCACATAATTGGAAGTAAAGCACTCCTCAGTAAATGTATAAGAACAGAAATTATCACAAACTGTCTCTCAGACCACAGTGCTATCAAACTAGAACTCAGGACTAAGAAACTCAGTCAAAACCCCTCAACTACATGGAAACTGAACAACCTGCTCCTGAATGACTACTGGGTACAAAACGAAATGAAAGCAGAAATAAAGATGCTCTTTGAAACCAATGAGATCAAAGATACAACGTATCAGAATCTCCGAGACACATTTAAAGCAGTGTGTAGAGGGAAATTTATAGCATTAAATGCCCACAAGAGAAAGCAGGAAAGATCTAAAATTGACACTAATATCACAATTAAAAGAACTAGAGAGGCAAGAGCAAACACATTCAAAAGCTAGCAGAAGGCAAGAAATAACTAAAATCAGAGCAGAACTGAAGGAGATAGAGACACAAGAAACCCTCCAAAAAATCAATGAATCCAGGAGTTGGTTTTTTGAAAAGATCAACAAAATTGACAGACCGCTAGCAAGGCTAATAAAGAAGAAAAGAGAGAGGAATCAAATAGATGCAATAAAAAATGATAAAGAGGATATCACCACTGACCACACAGAAATACAAACAACCATCAGAGAATACTATAAACGCCCCTACGCAAATCAACTAGAAAATCTAGAAGAAATGGATAATTTCCTGGACACTTACACTATCCCAAGACTAAACCAGGAACAAGTTGAATCCCTGAATAGACCAATAGCAGGCTCTGAAATTGAGGCAACAATTAATAGCCTACCCACCAAAAAAAGTCCAGGACCAGATGGATTCACAGCTGAATTCTACCAGAGGTACAAGGAGGAGCTGGTACCATTCCTTCTGAAACTATTCCAATCAATGGAAAAGGAGGGAATCCTCCCTAACTCATTTTATGAGGCCAACATCATCCTGATACCAAAGCCTGGCAGAGACACAACAAAAAAAGAGAATTTTAGACCAATATCCCTGATGAACATCGATGCAAAAATTCTCAATAAAATACTGGCAAACCGGACTCAGCAGCACATCAAAAAGCTTATCCACCATGATCAAGTGGGTTTCATCCCTGGGATGCAAGGCTGGTTCAACATTCGCAAATCAATAAACGTAATCCAGCATATAAACAGAACCAAAGACAAGAACCACATGATTATCTCAAGAGATGCAGAAAAGGCTTTTGACAAAATTCAACAGCCCTTCATGCTAAAAACGCTCAATAAATTCGGTATTGATGGAACGTACCTCAAAATAATAAGCGCTATTTATGACAAACCCACAGCTAATATCATACTTAATGGGCAAAAACTGGAAAAATTCCCTTTGAAAACTGGCACAAGACAGGGATGCCCTCTCTCACCACTCCTATTCAACATAGTCTTGGAAGTTCTGGCTAGGGCAATCAGGCAAGAGAAAGAAATCAAGGGTATCCAGTTAGGAAAAGAAGAAGTCAAATTGTCCCTGTTTGCAGATGACATGATTGTATATTTAGAAAACCCCATTGTCTCAGCCCAAAATCTCCTTAAGCTGATAAGCAACTTCAGCAAAGTCTCAGGATACAAAATTAATGTGCAAAAATCACAAGCATTCTTATACACCAGTAACAGACAAGCAGAGAGCCAAATCAGGAATGAACTTCCATTCACAATTGCTTCAAAGAGAATAAAATACCTAGGAATCCATCTTACAAGGGATGTAAAGGACCTTTTCAAGGAGAAATACAAACCACTGCTCAGTGAAATCAAAGAGGACACAAACAAATGGAAGAACATACCATGCTCATGGTTAGGAAGAATCAATATCGTGAAAATGGCCATACTGCCCAAGGTTATTTATAGATTCAATGCCATCCCCATCAAGCTACCAATGAGTTTCTTCACAGAATTGGAAAAAACTGCTTTAAAGTTCATATGGAACCAAAAAAGAGCCCGCATTGCCAAGACAATCCTAAGTCAAAAGGACAAAGCTGGAGGCGTCATGCAACCTGACTTCAAACTATACTACAAGGCTACAGTAACCAAAACAGCATGGTACTGGTACCAAAACAGAGATATAGACCAATGGAACAGAACAGAGTCCTCAGAAATAATGCCGCACATCTACAGCCATCTGATCTTTGGCAAACCTGAGAGAAACAAAAAATGGGGAAAGGATTTCCTATTTAATAAATGGTGCTGGGAAAATTGGCTAGCCATAAGTAGAAAGCTGAAACTGGATCCTTTTCTTACCCCTTATACGAAGATTAATTCAAGAGGGATTAGAGACTTCAATGTTAGACCTAATACTATAAAAACCCTAGAAGAAAATCTAGGTAGTACCACTCAGGACATAGGCATGGGCAAGGACTTCATGTCTAAAACACCAAAAGCAACGGCAGCAAAAGCCAAAATTGACAAATGGGATATGATTAAACTAAAGAGCTTCTGCACAGCAAAAGAAACTATCATCAGAGAGAACAGGCAACCTACAGAATTGGAGAAAATTTTTTCAACCTACTCATCTGACAAAGGGCTAATATCCAGAATCTACAAAGAACTCAACCAAATATACAAGAAAAAACCAAACAACCCCATCAAAAAGTGGGGAAAGGATATGAACAGACATTTCTCAAAAGAAGACATTCATACAGCCAACAGACACATGAAAAAAGGCTCATCATCACTCGCCATCAGAGAAATGCAAATCAAAATCACAATGAGATACCATCTCACAACACTTAGAATGGCAATCATTCAAAAGTCAGGAAACAACAGGTGTTGGAGAGGATGTGGAGAAATAGGAACAATTTTACACTGTTGGTGGGATTGTAAACTAGTTCAACCATTATGGAAAACAGTATGGCAATTCCTCAAGGATCTAGAACTAGATGTCCCATATGACCCAGCCATCCCACTACTGATTATATACCCAAAAGATTATAAATTATTCTACTAAAAAGACACATGCACACGTATGTTTATTGTGGCACTATTCACAATAGCAAAGACTTGGAATCAACCCAAATGTCCATCTGTGACAGACTGGATTAAGAAAATGTGGCACATATACACCATGGAATATTATGCAGCCATAAAAAACGATGAGTTTGTGTCCTTTGTAGGGACATGGATGCAGCTGGAAACCATCATTCTTAGCATACTATCACAAGAGGAGAAAACCAAACACCGCATGTTCTCACTCATAAGTGGGAACTGAACAATGAGATCACTTGGACTCGGGAAGGGGAACAACACATATTGGGGCCTATCATGGGGAGGGGGGAGGAGGGAGGGCTTGCATTGGGGAGTTATACATGATATAAATGATGAATTGATGGGTGCTGACGAGTTGATGGGTGCAGCACACCAACATGGCATAAGTATACATATGTAACAAACCTGCACGTTATGCACATGTACCCTAGAACTTAAAGTATAATAAAAAAAAAAAAAGAAGCTACTGTTATTGTCCATTTTATAGACAGGGAAACTGGGGTTTAGAGATTAAGCAATTTGCCCAAGGTCACAGTGTTTTTGGCCCAGATTTTAGAAGACTATCACTGGACTCTAAATAAAAGAAATAGAACTTAAAAAAAAAAAAAAGAAGTATCCCATTGCAGATTTCAAGAAAACAGTGTTAGGAAACTGATGACTGAAGAGAAGCTTGTAACTCTGTGAGTTACATTCATGCATCGAAGTGTATTTTCCCAGAAGGCTTCTTTCCAGTTTTTATCTGAAGATATTTCCTTTTTCACCATAGCCCTCAATGAGCTCCCAAATATCACTTTGCAGAATCCACGACAACAGTGTTAGCAAACTGTTCCAAGAAGGGAAGGGTGGAACTCTGTGTGATGAAGTCACACATCAGAAAGCAATCTCTCAGAAAGATTCTCTCTCGTTATTATCTGAGGACATTTCCGTTTTCACAATTGCCCCCATCGGGCTCCCAAATATCACTTTGCAGATTCCACGATAAGAGTGTTAGCAAACTGCTTCCTGAGGACTCAGCTGTAACTCTGTGAGATGAATTCACAGATCACAAAGAAGATTCTCAGAAAGCTTCTTTCATGTTGTTAACTGGTGATATTTCCTTTATCACCGTAGGCATCAATGCGATACAAATTAGCCCTTCTCAGATTCCTCAAAGACTGTGTTAATGGACTGTTCCAGGAAACATAAGTGTAACTCAGTGAGATGAAGTAACACATCACCAAGAAGTTTCTAGGAAAGCTTTTTTCTATTTTTCATCTGAGGATATTTCCCCTGTCACTGTAAGCTTCATTGAGATAAGAAGTATCCCACTGCAGATTTCAAGAAAACTGTGTAAGGAAACTGATCACTGCAGATAAACGTGTAACGCTGTGAGTTGCATTTATGCATCGAAATGCATTTTGCCAGAAGGCTTCTTTCCAGTTTTTTTCTGAAGATATTCCCTTTTTCACCATAGCCCTCAATGAGCTTCCAAACATCACTTGGAAGGATCCACGGCAACAGTGTTATCAAACTGTTCCAAGAAGGGAAGGGTGGAACTCTGTGTGATGAAGTCACACCTCAGAAAGCAATCTCCCAGAAAGCTCCATTCTAGTTATTATGTGAGGATATTTCCTTTTTCACAATGGGCCCCAATGGGTTCCCAAAAAACATTTTGCAGATTCCAAGAAAAGAGTGTTAGCAAACTGCTTCCTGAGGACTCAGCTGTAACACTCTGACATGAATGCACAGTTCACAAAGAGGATTCTCAGAAAGATTCTTTCACGTTTATAGCTGATGATATTTCCTTTATCAGTGTAGACGTCAATTGAAACCAAAGTAGCCCTTCTCAGGATCCTCAAAGACAGTGTTAATGGACTGTTCCAAGAAACATAAGTGTAACTCTGTGAGATGAATTCACACCTCACAAGAAGGTTCTAGGAAAGCTTCTTTCTAGTTTTCATCTGAGGATATTTCCTTTGTCACCGTAACCTTCATTGAGCTAAGAAGTATCCCATTGCAGATTTCAAGAAAACTGTGTTAGGAAACTGATCAATCAAGAGAAACGTGTAACTGCTCTGAGTTGCATTCATACATCGAAGTGCATTTTCCCAGAAGGCTTCTTTCCAGTTTTTATTTGAAGATATTTCCTTTTTCACCATAGCCCTCAATGATCTCCCAAATATCACATGGTGGAATCCACGACAACTGGGTTAGCAAACTGTTCCAAAAAGGAAAGGGTGGAACTCTGTGTGATGAAGTCACACAACAGAAAGCAATCTCTCAGAAAGCTTCTCTCTAGTTATTATCTGAGGATATTTCCTTTTTCACAGTGGGCCCCAATGGGCTCCCAAATATCACTTTGCAGATTCCACGAAAAGAGTGTTAGCAAACTGCTTCCTGAGGACCAGGCTGCAACACTGTGAGATGAATTCACAGATCACAAAGAAGATTCTCAGAAAGCTTCTTTCACGTTCTTATCTGGTGATATTTCCTTTATCATCGTAGGCATCAATGGGATCCAAAGTAGCCTTTCTCAGGTTCCTCAAATACTGTGCTAATGGACTGTTCCCGGAAAAATAAGTCTAACCATTTGAGATGAATTCACACATCACCAAGAATTTTCTGAGAAAGCTTCTTTCTAGTTTTCATCTGAGGATACTTCCTTTGTCACCGTAAGCTTCATTGCGCTAAGAAGTATCCCATTGCAGATTTCAAGGAAACTGTGTTAGCAAACTGATCACTGAAGAGAAAAGTCTATCTCTGTGAGTTGCATTCATACATCAAAGTGCATTTTCCCAGAAGCCTTCTTTCCAATTTTTATCTGAAGATATTCCCTTTTTCACCAAAGCCCTCAATGAGCTCCCAAATATCATTTGGCGGAATCCACTACAACAGTGTGAGCAAACTGTTCCAAAAAGGGAAGGGTGGTACTCAGTGAGATGAATTCACACATTACTAAGAAGTTTCTGTGAAAGGTTTTTTTAGTTTTCATCTGAGGATATATCGTTTGTCACCATAAGCTTCATTGTGCTAAGAAGTATCCAATTGCAGATTTCAAGAAAACTGTGTTAGCAAACTGATCACTGAAGAGAAGCATGTGAACTCTGTGAGTTGCATTCATACATCCAAGTGCATTTTCCCAGAAGGCTTCTTTCCAGTTTTCATCTGAAGATATTTCCTTTTTCACCATAGCCCTCAATGAGCCCCCAAATATCACTTTGCAGTATCCTCGACAACAGTGTTATCAAACATTTCCAAGAAGGGAAGGGTGGAAATCTGTGTGATGAAGTCACACCTCAGAAAGCAATCTCTCAGAAAGCTTCTCTCTAGTTATTATCTGAGGATATTTCCTTTTTCACAATGGGCCCCAATGGGTTCCCAAATATCACTTTGCAGATTCCACGAAAAGAGTGTTAGCAAACTGCTTCCTGAGATCTAAGCTGTAACTCTGTGAGAAGAATTCACAGATCACTAAGGAGTTTCTCAGAAAGCTTCCTTCACGTTTTGAACTGATGATATTTCCTTTATCAGCAAAAGCCTCAATGCGATCCAAAGTGGCCGTGCTCAGGTTCCTCAAAGATAGTGTTGATGGACTGTTGCAGGAAACATAAGTGTAACTCTGTGAGATGAATTCACACATCACCAAGAAGTTTCTGGGACAGCTTCTTTCTAGTTTTCATCTGAGGATATTTCCTTTCTCACTGTAAGCTTCATTGCACTAAGAAGCATCCCGTTGCAGATTTCAAGAAAACTGTGTTATGAAACTGATTACTGAAGAGAAACGTGTAACTCTGTGAGTTGCGTTCATACATAGAAGTGCATTTTCCCAGAACACTTCTTTCCAGTTTTTATCTGAAGATATTTCCTTTTTCACCATAGCCCTCAATGAGCTACCAAATATCACTTTGCAGAATCCACGACAACTGTGCTAGCAAAGTGTTCCAAGAAGGGAAGTGTGGAACTCTGTGTGATGAAGTCACACATCAGAAAGCAATCTCTCAGAAAGCTTCTCTCTAGTTATTATCTGAGGATACTTCCTTTTTCACTATGGGCCCCAATGCGCTCCCAAGTATCACCTTGCGGATTCCACGAAAAGAGTGTTAGCAAACTGCTGCCTGATGTCTAAGCTGTAACTGTGTGAGATGAATTCATAGATCACAAAGGAGTCTCTCAGACAGCTTCTTTCACGTTTTGAACTGATGATATTTCCTTTATCAGCGTAAGCCTCAATGCTATCCAAAGTAGACCTTCTCAGTTTCCTCAAAGACAGTGTTAATAGACTGTTCCAGGAAACATAAGTGTAACTCTGTAAGATGAATTCACACATCACCAAGAAGTGTCTAAGAAAGCTTCCTTCTACTTTTCATGTGAGGATATATCCTTTGTTACCATAAGCTTCTTTGCGCTAAGAGGTATCCCATTGTAGATTTCAAGAGAACTGTGTTAGCAAACTGATCAATGGAGTGAAAGGTGTAACTCTGTGAGTTGCATTCATACATCAAAGTGCATTTTCCCAGAAGACTTCTTTCCACTTTTTATCTGATGATATTTCCTTTTTCACCATAGCCCTGAATGAGCTCCCAAATATCACTAGGCAGAATCCTCGAAAACCGTGTTAGGAAACTGTACCAAGAAGGGAAGGGTGGAACTCTGTGTGATGAAGTCACACATCAGAAAGCAATCTCTCAGAACGCTACTCTCTAGTTATTATATGAGGATATTTCCTTTTTCACAATGGGCCCCAATGGTCTCGCAAATATCACTTCGTAGATTCCACGAAAAGTGTGTCAGCAAACTGCTTCCTGAGGTCTAAGTTGTAACACTGTGAGATGAATTCACAGATAACAAAGAAGTTTCTCAGAAAGCTTCTTTCACATTTTGAACTGATGATATTTCCTTTATCAGCATAGGCCTGTATGCGATCCACAGTAGTCCCTCTCAGTTTAATCAAAGACAGTGTTAATGGACTGTTCCAGGAAACATAAGTGTAACTCTGTGGGATGTATTCACACATCACCAAGAAATTTCTAGGAAAGCTTCTTTCTAGTATTCATCTGAGGATATTTCCTTTGTCACTGTAAGCTTCATTGCGCTAAGAATTATCCCATTGCAGATTCCAAAAACCTGTGTTAGTATACTGATCACTGAAGAGAAACATTTAACTGCGTTTGATGCTTTTACATATCAAAGTGCATGTTCCCAGAAGGCTTCCTTCCAGTTTTTATCTGAAGATATTTCCTTTTTTACCATACCCCTCAATGAGCTCCCAAATATCACTTTGCAGAATCCACGAAAACAGTATTAGCAAACTCTTCCAAGAAGGGAAGGGTGGAACTCTGTGTGATGAAGTCACACATCAGAAAGCAATCTCTCTGAAAGCTTCTCTCTAGTTATTATCTGAGGATATATCCTTTTTCACAATGGGCCCCAAAGGGCTCCCAAATATCACTTTGCAGATTCCACGAAAAGAGTGTTAGCAAACTGTTTCCTGAAGTCTAATCTGTAACTCTGTGAGATGAATTCAGAGATCACAAATAAGTTTCTCAGAAAGCTGCTTTCAGGTTGTGAACTGATGATATTTCCTTTATCAGCGTTGGTCTCAATGCGATCCAAAGTAGCTCTTCTCAGGTTCCTCAAAGACAGTGTAATGGACTGTTCCAGGAAACATAAGTGTAACTGTGTGAGATGAATTCACCCATCAAAAAGTAGTTTCTGGGAAAACTTCTTTCTAGTTTTCATCTGAGGATATTTCCTTTGTTACTGGAAGCTTCATTGCGCCAGGAATTATCCCATTGCAGATTTCAAGAAGACTGTGTTAGCAAACTGATCACTGAAGAGAAACGTGTAATTCTGTGAGTTGCATTCATGCATCCAAATGCATTTTCCCAGAAGTCTTCTTTCCAGTTTTTATCTGAAGATATTTTTTTTTCACCATAGCCCTCAATGAGCTCCCAAATATCACTTTGCAGAATCCACGACAACAGTGTTAGCAAACCGTTCCAAGAAGGGAAGTGTAGAACTCTGTGTGATGAAGTCACACATCAGAAAGCAATCTCCGAAAGCTTCTCTCTAGTTATTGTCTGAGGATATTTCCTTTTTCACAATGGGCCCCAATGGGCTCCCAAATATCACTTTGCAGATTCCACGAAAAGAGTGTTAGCAAACTGTTTCCTGAAGTCTAATGTGTAACTCTGTGAGATGAATTCAGAGATCACAAATAAGTTTCTCAGAAAGCTTCTTTCAGGTTGTGAACTGATGATATTTCCTTTATCAGCGTTGGTCTCAATGCGATCCAAAGTAGCTCTTCTCAGGTTCCTCAAAGACAGTGTAATGGACTGTTCCAGGAAACATAAGTGTAACTGTGTGAGATGAATTCACCCATCAAAAAGTAGTTTCTGGGAAAACTTCTTTCTAGTTTTCATCTGAGGATATTTCCTTTGTTACTGGAAGCTTCATTGCGCCAGGAACTATCCCATTGCAGATTTCAAGAAGACTGTGTTAGCAAACTGATCACTGAAGAGAAACGTGTAATTCTGTGAGTTGCATTCATGCATCCAAATGCATTTTCCCAGAAGTCTTCTTTCCAGTTTTTATCTGAAGATATTTTTTTTCACCATAGCCCTCAATGAGCTCCCAAATATCACTTTGCAGAATCCACGACAACAGTGTTAGCAAACCGTTCCAAGAAGGGAAGTGTAGAACTCTGTGTGATGAAGTCACACATCAGAAAGCAATCTCCGAAAGCTTCTCTCTAGTTATTGTCTGAGGATATTTCCTTTTTCACAATGGGCCCCAATGGGCTCCCAAATATCACTTTGCAGATTCCACGAAAAGAGTGTTAGCAAACTACTTCTTGAGGTGTAAGCTGTAACCCTGTGAGATGAATTCACAGATCACAAAGAATTTTCTCAGAAAGCTGCTTCCACGTTTTGAACTGATGATATTTCCTTTATCAGCGTAAGCCTCAATGCGTTCTAAAGTAGACCTTCTCAGTTTCCTGAAAGACAGTGTTAATGGACTGTGCCCGGAAGCATAAGTGTAACTCTGTGAGATGAATTCACACATCACCAAGAAGTCTCTAAAAAAGCTTCCTTCTAGTTTTCATCTGAGGATATTTCCTTTGTCAAATAAGCTTCATTGAGCTAACAAGTATCTCATTGCAGATTTCAAGAAAACTGTATTAGGAAACTGATCACTGAAGAGAAAGGTGTAACTCTGTGAGTTGCATTCATACATCGAAGTGCATTTTCCCAGAAGGCTTCTTCCCAGTTTTTATCTGAAGATATTTCCTTTTTCACCATAGCCCTCAATGAGCTCCCAAATATCACTTTGCAGAATCCACGACAACTGTGTTAGCAAACTGATCCAAGAAGGGAAGGATAGAACTCTGTGTGATGAAATCACACATCAGAGAGCAATCTCTCAGAAAGTTTCTATCTAGTTATTATCTGAGGATATTTCCTTTTTCACAGTGGGCCCCAATGGGCTCCCAAATATCACTTTGCAGATTCCACGAAATGAGTGTTAGCAAACTGCTTCCTGAGGTCTAAGCTGTAACTCTGTGAGATGAATTCACAGATCACAAGGAAGTTTCTCAGAAAGCTTCTTTCACGTTTTGAACTCATTATATTTCCTTCATCAGCGTAGGCCTCAATTCGATCCAAAGTAGCTCTTCTCAGGTTCCTCAAAGACAGTGTTAATGGACGGCTCCAGGAAACATAAGTGTACCTCTGTGAGATGAATTCACTTATTACCAAGATATTTCAAAGAAAGCTTCTTTCTAGTTTTCATCTGAGGATATTTCCTTTGTCACCATAAGCATCATTGCGCTAAGAAGTATCCCATTGCAGATTTCAAGATAACTGTGTTAGCAAACTGATCACTGAAGAGAAAAGTGTAACGCTGTGAGTTACATTCCTACATCGAAGTGCATTTTCACAGAATTCTTCTATCCAGTTTTTATCTGAGGATATTTCCTTTTTCACCATAGCCCTCAATGAGCTCCCAAATATCACTTTTCAGAAACCACGACAACAGTGTTACTAGACTGTTCCAAGAAGGGTAAGGTGGACCTCTGCGTGATGAAGTCACACATCAGAAAGCAGTCTCTCAGAAAGCTTCTCTCTAGTTATTACCTGAGGATATTTCCTTTTTCACTATGGGCCACAATGGGCTCCCAAATATGACTTTGCAGATTCCACGAAAAGAGTGTTAGCAAACTGATTCCTGAGGACTGAGCTGTAACCCTCTGAGATGAATTCAAAGATCACAAAGAAGTTTCTCAGAAAGCTTCTTTCACGTTTTGAACTGATGATATATCCTTTATCAGCATAGCCTGAAATGTGATCCAAAATAGCCCTTCTCAGGTTCCTCAAAGAGATTGTTAATGGACTGTTCCAGGAAACAAAAGTGTAACTCTGTGAGATGAATTCACACATCTCCAAGAAGTTTTTAGGTAAGCTTCATTTTAGTCTTCATCTAAGGATATTTCCTTTGTCACCCTCAGCTTCATTGCGCTAAGGAGTATTCCATTGCAGATTTCAAGAACACTGGGGTAGGCAACTGATCACTGAAAAGAAACGTGTAACTCTGTGAGTTGCATTCATATATCGAAGTGCATTTTCCCAGAAGGCTTCCGTCCAGTTTTTATCTGAAGTTATTTGCTTTTTCACCATAGCCCTCAATGAGCTCCCAAATATCACTTTGCAGAATCCATGACAACTGTGTTAGCAAAGTGTTCAAAGGAGGGAAGGGTGGAACTCTGTTTGATGAAGTCACACATCAGAAAGCCATCTCTCAGAAAGCTTCTTTGTAGTTATTATCTGAGGATATTTCCTTTTTCACCATGGGTCCCAGTGATCTCCCGTATATCACTTTGCATATTCCACGAAAAGAGTGTTAGCAAACTGCTTCATGAGGACTAAGTTGTAATTCTCTGAGATGGATTCACAGATCACAAACAAGTTTCCAGAAAGCTTCTTTCACGTCTTGAACTGGTAATATTTCCTTTCTCAGTGTAGGCCTCAATGGATCCAAAGTAGCTCTTCTCAGGTTCCTCAAAGACACTGTTAATGGACTGTTCCAGGAAACGTAAGTGTAACTCTCCGAGATGAATTCACACATCACGAAAAAGTTTCTAAGAAAGCTTCTTTCTGCTTTTCATCTGAGGATATTTCCGTTGTCACCGTAAGCTTCATTGCACTAAGAAGTATCCCTTTGCATATTTGAAGAAAACTGTGTTAGGCAACTGATCAATGTAGAGAAACGCGTAACTCTGTGAGTTGCATACATACATCGACGTGCATTTTCCCAGAAGGCTTCCTTCCAGTTTTTATCTGAAGATTTTTTCTTTTTCACCATAGCCCTCAATGAGCTCCCAAATATCACTTTACAAAATCCACGACAACAGTGTTTGCAAATGTTCCAAGAAGGGAAGGGTGGAGCTCTGTGTGATGAAGTCACACCTCAGAAAGCAATGTCTCCGAAAGCTTCTCTCTACTTATTATCTGAGGATACTACCTTTTTCACTATTGGCCCAAATGGGCTCCCAAATATCACTTTGCAGTTTGCACGAAAAGAGTGTTAGCAAACTGTTTCCTGAGGTCTAAGCTGTAACTGTGGGAGATGAATTCACAGATCGCAAAGCAGTTTCTCAGAAAGCTTCTTTTACGTTTTGAACTGATGATATTTCCTTTATCACCGTAGGGCTGAATGTGATCCAAAGACGCCCTTCTCAGGTACCTCAAAGTCAGTGTTAATGGACTGTTCCAGGTAACATAAGTGTAACTCTGTGAGATGAATTCACACATCACCAGGAAGTTTCTAGGAAAGCTTCTTTCTAGTTTTCATCTGAGGATATTTCCTTTGTCACCGTAAGCTTCATTGCGCTAAAAATATCTCATTGCAGATTTCAAGAACACTGTGCTAGCAAACTGATCACTGAAGAGAAACGTGTAACTCTGTGAGTTGCATTCATACATCGAAGTGCATTTTCCCAGTAGGCTTCGTTCCAGTTTTTATCTGAAGATATTTCCTTTTTCGCCATAGCCCTCAATGAGCTCTCAAATATCACTTTACAGATTCCACGACAACAGTGTTAGCAAACTGTTCCAAGAAGGGAAGGGTGGAACTCTGTGTTAGGAACTCACACATCAGAAAACAATCTGTCCCACATGTTGTCTCTAGTTATTATCTGGGAATATTTCCTTTTTCACAATGGGCCCCATTGGGCTTCGAAATATCACTTTGCAGATTCCACGAAAAGAGTGTTACCAAACTGCTTCCTGAGGTCCAAGCTGTAACTCTGTGAGATGAATTCACAGATCACAAAGAAGTTTCTCAGAAACATTCTTTCACTTTTTGAACTCATGATATTTCCTTTATCAGCGTAGGCCTCAATTTGATCCAAAGTAGCCCTTCTCAGGTTCCTCAAAGACAGTGTTAAAGGACTGTTCCAGGAAACATAAGTGTAACTCTGAGAAATGAATTCACACATCACCAAGAAGTTTCTAAGAAAGCTTCTTCCTAGTTTTCAACTGAGGATATTTCTTTTGTCTACGTAAGCTTCATTGTGCTAAGAAGTATCCCACTGCAGATTTCAAAAAAATTGTGTTGGCAAACTGATCACTGAAGAAAAAGGTGTAACTCTGTGAGTTGCATTCATACATCGAATTGCATTTTCCCAGAAGGCTTGTTTCCAGTTTTCATCTGAAGATACTTCCTTTTTCACAATAACCCTCAATGAGCTCCCAAATATCACTTTGCAGAATCCACGACAACTGTGTTACAAAACTGTTCCAAGAAAGGAAGTGTGGAACTCTGTGTGATGAAGTCACACATCAGAAAGCATTCTCTCAGAAAGCTTCTCTCTAGTATTATCTGAGGATATTCCTTTTTGACAAAGGGCCGCAACGGGCTCCCTAATATCTCTTTGCAGATTCCACGAATGTAGTGTTAGCAAACTGCTTCACGAGGACTAAGTTGTAACTCTGTGAGATGAATTCACAGATGACAAAGAAGTTTCTCAGAAAGCTTCTTTCACGTTTTGAAGTGATGATATTTCCTTTAACAGTGCAGGCCTCAATGGGATCCAAAGTAGCCCTTCTCAGGTTACTCAAAGATGGTGTTAATGGACTGTTCCAGGAAACATAAGTGTAACTCTGAGAGGTGAATTCACACATCACCAAGAAGTTTCTAAGAAAAGTTCTTTCTACTTTTCATCGAGGATACTTCCTTTGTCACTGTAAGCTTCATTGCGCTAAGAAGTATCCCAATGCAGATTTCAAAAAAAATGTGTTAGCAAACTGATCACTGAAGAGAAACGTGTAACTCTGTGCGTTGCATTCATACATCGAAATGCATTTTCCCAGAAGGCTTCGTTCCAGTTTTTATCTGAAGATATTTCCTTTTTACCGTAGGCTTCAATGAGCTCCCAACTATCACTTTGCAGAATCCACCACAACAGTGTTAGCAAACTGTTCTAAGAAAGGTAGGGTGGAACTCTGTGTGATGAAGTCACACATCAGAAAGCAATCTCTCCGAAAGCTTCTCTCTAGTTATTATCTGAGCATATTACCTTTTTCACAATGGGCCCCATTGGGCTAACAAATATCACTTTGCAGATTCCATGGAAAGAGTGTTAGCAAACTGCTTCATGAGGACTAAGTTGTAACTCTGTGAGATGAATTCACAGAACACAAAGAGGTTTCTCAGAAAGCTTCTTTCACGTTTTGAACTGATGATATTTCCTTTATCAGTGTAGGCCTCAATGGATCCAAAGTAGCTCTTCTCAGGTTCCTCAAAGACACTGTTAATGGACTGTTCCAGGAAACGTAAGTGTAACTCTGTGAGATGAATTCACACATCACGAAGAAGTTTCTACGAAAGCTTCTTTCTAGTTTTCATCTGAGGATATTTCCTTTGTCACCATAAGCTTCATTGGACTAAGAAGTATCCCTTTGCAGATTTCAAGAAAACTGTTTAGCCAACTGATCACTGTAGAGAAAGGTGTAACTATGTGAGTTGCACACATACATCGAAGTGCATTTTCCCAGAAGACTTCTTTCCAGTTTTTATCTGAATATATTTCCTTTTCCACCATAGCCCAAACGAGCTCCCAAATATCACTTTCCAGAATCCACGACAACTGTGTTAGGAAACTGTTTCAAGAAGGTAAGGGTGGAATATTGTGTGATGAAGTCACACATCAGAAAGCAGTCTCGCAGAAAGCTTCTCTCTAGTTATTATCTGAGGATATTTCCTTTTTCACAATGGGCCCCAATGGGCTGCCAAATATCACCTTGTAGTTTCCACGAAAAGAGTGTTAGCATACTGATTCCAGAGGTCTAAGCTGTAACTCTCGTGATGAATTCACAGATCACAAAGAAGTTTCTCAGAAAGCCTCTTTCGCTGTTGGAACTGATGATGTTTCCTTTATCAGCGTAGACCTCAATGTGATCCAAAGTAGCCCTTCTCAAGTTCTTCCAAGACAGTGTTAATGGACTGTTCCAGGAAATATAAGTGTAACTCGGTGAGATGAATTCACACATCGTCAAGAAGTTTCTAAGAAAGCTTCTTTCTAGCTTTCATCTGAGGATATTTCCGTTGTCACTGTAAGCTTCATCGCATTAAGAAGTATCCCATTGCAGATTTCAAGAAAACTGTGTTAGCAAACTGATCACTGAAGAGAAACGTGTAACTCCGTGAGTTGCATTCATTCATCGCAGTGCATTTTCCCAGAAGGCTTCTTTCCAGTTATTATCTGAAGATATTTCCTTTTTCACCATAGACCACAAAGAGCTCCCAAATATCACTTTGCAGAACCCAGGAAAACTGTGTTATCAAACTGTTCCACGAAGGGAAGGGTGGAACTCTGTGTGATGAAGTCATACATCAGAAAGCAATCTCTCAGAGAGCTTTTCTCTAGTTATTATATGAGGATATTTCCTTTTTCACAATGGGCCCCAAAGCGCTCCAATATATCACAATGTAGATTCCACGAAAAGAGTGTCAGCAAACTGCTTCATGAGGACTACGTTGTAACTCTGTGAGATGAACTCGCAGATCACAAAGAAGTTTCTCAGAAAGCTTCTTTCACGTTTTGCACTGATGATATCTCCCTTAACAGCGAAGGCCTCAATGCGATCCAAATTAGCCCTTCTCAGGGTCCTCAAAGACAGTGTTAATGGACTGTTCCAGGAAACATAAGTGTAACTCTGTGAGATGAATTCACAGATCACAAAGAAGTTTCTCAGAAAGCTTCTTTCACGTTTTGAACTGATGATATTTCCTTTATCAGCGTAGGCCTCAATGCGAAGGAAAGTAGCCCTTCTCAGGTTCCTCTAGGGAGTGGTAATGGACTGTTCCAGGAAACATAAGTGTAACTCTGTGAGATGAATTCACATCACCAAGAAGTTTCCAAGATAGCTTCTTTCTAGTTTTCATCTGAGGATATTTCGTTTGTCACTGTAAGCTTCATTGCGCTAAGAAGTATCCCCTTGCACATTTAACGACAACTGTATTAGCAAACTGATCGCAGAAGAAAACGTGCAACTTTGTGAGTTGCATTCATACATCAAAATGCATTTTCCCAGAAGACTTCTTTACAGTTTTTATCTGAAGATATTTCGTTTTTCAACATAGCCCTCAATGAGCCTCCAAATATCAATTTGCAGAATACACAACAACAGAGTTAGCAAACTGTTCCAAGAAGGGAAGGGTGGAACTCTGTGTGATGAAGTCACACATCAGAAAGCAATCTCTCAGAAAGCTTCTCTCTAGCTGTTTTCTGAGGCTATTTCCTTTTCACAATGAGCCCCAATGGGCTCCCAAATATCACTTTGCAGATTCCACGAAAAGAGTGTTAGCAAACTGCTTCCTGAGGTCTAAGCTGTAACTCTTTGAGATGAATTAACAGATCACAAAGAAGTCTCTCAGAAAGCTTCTTTCACGTTTGTACTGATTATATTTCCTTTATCAGCGTAGGCCTCAATGCGATCCAAAGTAGCCCTTCTCAGGTTCCTCAAAGACAGTGTTAATGGACTGTTCCAGGAAACATAAGTGTAACTCAGTGAGATGAATTCACACATCACCAAGAAGTTTCTAAGAAAGCTTCTCTCTAGTTTTCTTCGGAGGATATTTCCTTTATCACCGTAAGCTTCACTGTGCTAAGATGTATCCCATCGCAGATTTCAAGTAAACTGTGTTAAGAAACTGATCACTGAAGAGAACCGTGTAATTCTGTGAGTTGCATTCATATATCGAAGTGCATTTTCCCGGAAGGCTTCTTTCAAGTTTTTATCTGAAGATATTTCCTTTATCACCATAGCCCTCAATGAGCTCCCAAATATCACTTTGCAGAATTCACGACAACAGTGTCAGCAAACTGTTCCAAGAAGGGAAGGGTGGAACTCTGTGTGATGAATTCATATCTCAGAAAGCAATCTCCCAGAAAGCTTCTCTCTAGTTATTATCTGAGGATATTTCCTTTTTCACAATGGGCCCCAAAGGGCTCCCAAATATCACTTTGCAGATTCCACGAAAAGAGTGTTAGCAAACTGCTTCATGACGACTACGTTGTAACTCTGTGAGATGAATTCACAGATCACAAAGAAGTTTCTCAGAAAGCTATTCTCACGTTATGAACTGAGGATATTTGCTTTATCAGCGTAGGCCTCAATGTGATCCAAATTAGCCCTGCTCAGTTTCCTCAAAGACAGTGTTAATGGACTGCTGCAGGAAACATAAGTGTACCTCTGTGAGAGGAATTCACACATCACAAGAAGTTTCTGGGAAAGCTTCTTTCTAGCTTTCACCTGAGGATATTTCCTTTATCACCGTAAGCAGCATTGTGCTAAAAAGCATCCCATTGCAGATTTCAAGAAAACTGTGTTTGCAAACTGTTCACTGAAGAGAAACGTGTAACTCTGTCAGTTGCCTTCATACATAGAAGTGCCTATTACCAGAAGGCTTCTTTCCAGTTTTTATCTGAAGATATTTCCTTTCTCACCATAGCCCTCAATGAGCTTCCAAATATCTCTTTGCAGAATCCACGACAACAGTGTTAGCACACTGTTCCATGAAGGAAAGGGTGGAACTCTGGGTGATGATGTCATACACCAGAAAGCAATCTCTCAGAAAGCTTTTCTCTAGTTATTATCTGAGGATATTTCCTTTTTCACAATGGGCCCCAAAGGGCTCCCAAATATCACTCTGCATATTCCACGAAAAGAGGGTAAGCAAACTGCTTCATGAGGACTGGGTTGTAACTCTGTGAGATAAATTCACAGATCACAAGGAAGTTTCTCAGCATGCTTCTTTCACTTTTTGAACTGATGATATTTCCTTTATCAGAGTAGGCCTCAATGCGATCCAAAGTAGCCCTTCTCAGGTTCCTCAAAGACAGGGTTAATGGACTCTTCCGGGAAATATAAGTGGAACCCTGTGAGATGAATTCACACATCACCAAGAAGTTTCGATGAAACCTACCTTCTAGTATTCACCTGAGGATATTTCCTTTGTCACCATAAGCTTCATTGCACTAAGAAGTATCGCAATGCATATTTCAAGAAAACTGTGTTAGCAAACTCATCTCTGAAGAGAAAGGTGTAACTCTGTGAGTTGAATTCATACATCGAAGTGCATTTTCCGAGAAGGCGTCTTTCCAGTTTTTATCTGAAGAAAATTCTTTTTTCACTATAGCCCTCAATGCGCTCCCAAATATCTCTTTGCAGAATTCACGACAACAGTGTTAGCAAACTGTTCAAAGAAGGGAAGGGTGGAAATCTGTGTGATGAAGTCAGACCTCAGAAACCAATCTCCCAGAAAGCTTCTCTCTAGTCATTATCTCAGGATATTTACCTTTTCACAATGGTCCCCAATGGGCTCCCAAATATCACTTGCAGTTTCCACGAAAAGAGTGTTAGCAAATTGCTTCATGAAAACTAAGTTGTACCTCTGTGAGATGAATTCACAGATCACAAAGAAGTTTCTCAGAAAGCTTCTTTCACGTTTTGAAGTGATGATATTTCCTTTATCACCGTAGGTTCAATGCGATCCAAAATAGCCCTTCTCAGGATCCTCAAAAACAGTGTTAATGGACTGTTCCAGGAAACATAAGTGTAACTCTGTGAAATGAATTCACACTTCACCAAGAGTTTCTAAGAAAGCTACCTTCTAATTTACATCTGAGGATATTTCCTTTGTCACCGTAAGCTTCATCGCATTAAGAAGTATCCCACTGCAGTTTTCAAGAAAACTGTTAGGAAACTGATCACTGAAGAGAAAGTGTAACTCTGTGAGATGTATTCATACATGGAAGTGCATTTTCCCAGAAGGCTTCTTTCCAGTTTTTATCTGAAGATATTCCCTTTTTCACCATAGCCCTCAATGAGCTCCCAAATATCACTCTGCAGAATCCACGACAATAGTGTTAGCAAACTGTTCCAAGAAGGGAAGTGTGGAACTCTGTGTGATGAAGTCACACATCTGAAAGCAATCTCCCAGAAAGCTTCTCTCTACTTATTACCTGAGGATATTTCCTTTTTCACCATGGGCCACAATGGGCTCCCAAATATCACTTTGCAGATTCCACGAAAAGAGTGTTAGCAAACTGCTTCCTGAGGTCTAAGCTGTAACTCTGTTAGATGAATTCACAGATCACAAAGAAGATTCTCAGAAAGCTTCTTTCATATTTTGAACAGATGATATTTCCTTTATCAGCGTTGGTCTCAATGCGATCCAAAGTAGCCCCTCTCAGTTTCCTCACAGACAGTGTTAATGGACTGTTCCAGAAAACATAAATGAAACTCTGTGAGCTGAATTCACACATCACCAAGAAGTTTCCAGGAAAGCTTCTTTCTACTTTTCATCTGAGGATATTTCCTTTGTCACCGTTAGCTTCATTGCGCTAAGAAGTATCCTATTGCAGATTTCAAGAAAGCTGTGTTAGCAAACTGGTCAATGAAGAGCAAGGTACCACTCTGTCAGTTGCATTCATACATCGAAGTGCATTTTTCCAGAAGGCTTCTTTCCACTTTTTATCTGAAGATGTTTCCTTTTTCACCATAGCCCTCAATGTGCTCCCAAATATCACTTGGCAGAATCCACGACAACGGTGTTAGCAAACTGTTCCAAGAAGGGAAGGGTGGAACTCTGTGTGCTGAAGTCACATATCAAAAACAATCTCTCAGAAAGCTTCTCTCTACTTATTATCTGAGGATATTTCCTTTTTCACAATGGGCGCCAATGGGCTCCCAAATATCAGTTTGCAGCTTCCACGAAAAGAGTGTTAGAAAACTGCTTCCTGAGGTCTAAGCCGTAACTCTGTGAGATGAATTCACATATCACAAAGAAGTTTCTCAGAAAGATTCTTTCACGTTTTGAAATGACGATATTTCTTTATCAGCGTAGCCCTCAATGCGATCCAAAGTAACCCTTCACAGGTTCCTCAAAAATGGTGTTAATGGACTGTTCCAGGAAACATAAGTGTAACTCTGTGAGATGAATTCAAACATCTCCAAGAAGTTTCGAAGAAAGCTTCGTTCTACTTTTCATCTGGACATATTTCCTTTCTCCGTGTTAGCTTCATTGCGCTAAGACGTATCCCTTTGAAGATTTCAAGAAAACTCTGTTAGGAAACTGATCACTGAACAAAAATGTGTAACTCTGTGAGATGCATTCATACATCAAGTGCATTTTCCCAGAAGGCTTCTTTCCAGTTTTTTTCTGATGATATTTCCTCTTTCACTATAGCCCTCAAGGAGCTCCCAAATATCATCTTTCAGAAACCACGACAACTCTGTTAGCAAACTGTTCCAAGAAGGGAAGGGTGGACCTCTCTGTGCTGAAGTCACACAACAGAAAGCAATCTCTCAGAAAGCTTCTCTCTAGTTATTTTCTGAGGATACTTCCTTTTTCACGATATGCCCAAAGGGGCTCCCAAATATCACTTTGCAGATTCCACGAAAAGAGTGTTAGCAAACTGCTTCCTGATGTCTAAGCTGTAACTCTGTGAGACGAATTCACCGATCACAAAGAAGTTTCTCAGAAAGCTTCTTTCTCATGTTGAACTGATGGTAATTCCTTTATCAGCGTAGGCCTCAATGCGATCCAAAGTACCCTTTCTCAGGTTCCTCAAAGCTAGTGTTAACGGACTGTTCCAGGAAACATAAGTGTAACTCTGTGAGATGAATTCACACATCACCAAGAAGTTTCTAAGAAAGCTTGTTTCTAGTTTTCATCTGAGGGTATTTCGTTTGTCACCGTAAGCTTCATTGAGCTAAGAAGTATCCCATTGCAGAATTCAAGAAAACTGTGTTAGGAAACTGATCACTCAAGAGAAACGTGTAACTACTCTGAGTTGCATTCATACATCGAAGTGCATTTTCCCAGAGGACTTCTTTCCAGTTTTTATCTGAAGGTATTTCCTTTTTCACCATAGCCCTCAATGAGCTCCCAAATATCACTTGGCAGAATCCACGACAACAGTGTTAGCAAACTGTTCCAAGAAGGGAAGGGTGGAACTCTGTGTGATTAAGTCACACATCAAAAACAATCTCTCAGAAAGCTTCTCTCTAGTTATTATCGGAGGATATTTCCTTTTTCACAATGGGTGCCCAAAGGTCTCCCAAATATCACGTTGCATTCCACGAAAAGTGTGTTAACAAACTGCTTCCTGAGGTGTAAGCTGTAAATCTGTGAGATGAATTCACAGATCACAAAAAGTTTCTCAATGCTTCTTTCACGTTTTGAACTGATGACATTTCCTTTAACAGCTTAGGCCTCAATGCGATGCAAAGTATCCATTCTCAGTTCCTCAAAGACAGTGTTAATGGACTGTTCCAAGAAACATAAATGTAATTCCGTGAGATGAATTCACACATCACCAAGAAGTTTCTAGGAAAGCTTCTTTCTAGTTTGCATTTGAGGATATTTCCTTTGTCTTCTTAAGCTGCATTGTGCTAAGAATATCCCATTGCAGATTTCAAGAAAACTGTGTTAGGAAACTGATCACTGAACAGAAAGTGGTAACTCTGTGAGTTGCATTCATGCATCGAAGTGCATTTTCCCAGAAGGCTTCCTTCCAGTTTTTATCTGAAGATATTTCCTTTTTCACCATAGCCCTCAATGAGCTCCCAAATATCACGTTGCAGAATCCATGACAACAGTGTTACCAAACTGTTCCAAGAAGGCAAGGGTGGAACTCTGTTTGATGAAGTCACACATCAGAAAGCAATCTCTCAGAAAGCTTCTCTCTAGTTATTATCTGAGGATATTTCCTTTTTCACAATGGGCCCCAAAGGGCCCCCAAATATCACTTTGCAGATTCCACGAAAAGAGTGTGAGTAAACTGCTTCCTGAGGTCTAATATGTAACTCTGTGAGATGAATTCACAGACCAAAAAGAAGTTTCTCAGAAAGCTTCTTTCACATTTTGAACTGATGATAATTCCTTTATCAGCGTAGGCCTCAATGCGATCCAAAGTAGCCTTTCTCAGGTTCCTCAAAGACAGTGTTAATGGACTGTTCCAGGAAACATAAGTGTAACTCTGTGAGATGAATTCACACATCACCAAGAAGTTTCTAGGAAAGCTTCTTTCTAGTTTTCATCTGAGGATATTTCCTTTGTCACCATAAGCTTCATTGCGCTAAGAAGTATCCCATTGCAGATTTCAGGAAAACTGTGTTAGGAAAGTGATCACTGAAGAGAAAATTGTAAGTCTGTGAGTTGAATTCATACATCGAAGTGCATTTTCCCAGAAGGTTTCTTTCCAGTTTTTATCTGAAGATATTTCCTTTTTCACCATAGCCCTCAATGAGCTCCCAAATATCACTTTGCAGAATCCAGGACAACTGCGTTAGAAAAATGTTCAAGAAGGGAAGGGTGGAACTCTGTATGATGAAGTCACACATCAGAAAGCAATCTCTCAGATAACTTCTCGCTACTAATTATTTGAGGATATTTCCTTTTTCACAGTGGGCCTCAATGGGCTCCCAAATATCACTTTGCAGATTCACGAAAAGTGTGTTAGCAAACTGCTTCATGAGGACAAAGTTGTAACTCTGTGAAATGAATTCACAGATCACAAAGAAGTTTCTCAGAAAGCTTCTCTTACCTTTTGAATTGATTATATTTCCTTTATCAGCATAGGCTTCAATGAGACACAAAGTAGCCCTTCTCAGGTTCCTCAAAGACAGTGTTAATGGACTGTTCCAGGAAACATAAGTCTAACTCTGTGAGATGAATTCACACATCACCAAGACGTTTCTAAGAAAGCTTTTTTCTAGTTTTCATCTGAGGATATTTGCTTTGTCACCGTAAGCTTCATTGAGCTAAGAAATATCCCACTGCAGATTTCAAGAAAACTGTGTTAGCAAACTGATCACTGAAGAGAAAGGTGTAACTCTTTGAGTTGCATTCCTACATCGAAGTGTACTTTCTCAGAAGGCTTCTTTCCAGTTTTTATCTGAAGATATTTCCTTTTTCACCTTAGCCCTCAAAGAACTCCCAAATGTTACTTTGCAGAATCCACGACAACTGTGTTAGCAAACTGTTCCAAGAAGGTAAGGGTGGAACTCTGTGCGATGAAGTCACACCTCAGAAAGCAATCTCTCAAAAAGTTTCTCTCTAGGCATTATCTGAGAATATTTCCTTTTTCTCAGTCGGCCCCAATGGGCTCCCAAATATCAATTTGCAGATTCTGTGAAAAGAGTGTTAGCAAACTGCTTCCTGAGGTCTAACCTGTAACTCTGTTAGATGAATTCACAGATCACAAACAAGTTTCTCAAAAAGCTTCTCTCACTTTTTGAACTGATGATATTTCCTTTCTCAGCGCAGGCCTCAATGCGATCCAAGTAGCCCTTCTCAGTTTCCTCAAAGACAGTGTTAATGGACTGTTCCAGGAAACATAAGTATAACTCTGTGAGATGAAGTCACACATCACCAAGGAGTTTCTAGGAAAGCTTCTTTCTAGTTTTCATCTGAGGATACTTCCATTGTCACTGTAAGCTTCATTGAGCTAAGAAGTATCCCATTGCAGGTTTCAAGAAAACTGTGTTAGGAAAGTGATCACTGAAGAGAAAGGTGTAACTCTGTGAGGTGCATTCACACATCGAAGTGCATTTTCCCAGAAGGCTTCTTTCCAGTTTTTATCTGAAGATATTCACTTTCTCACCATAGCTCTCAATGAGCTCACAAACATCACTTTGCAGAATCCACAACAAGTGTTAGCAAAGTGTTCCAAGGAGGGGAGGGTGGAACTCTGTGTGATGCAGTCACACATCAGAAAGCAATCTCTCAGAAAGCTTCTCTGCATTTATTATCTGAGGATATTTCCTTTTTCACAATGGGCGCCATTGGGCTCCGAAATATCACTTTACAGATTCCACGAAAAGAATGTTAGCAAACTGCTTCCTGAGGACGCAGCTTTAACTCTGTGAGATGAATTCACAAATCACAAAGAAGATACTCAGAAAGCATCTTTCACGTTTTGAACTGCTGATATTTCCTTTACCAGCGTAGGCCTCAATGCAGTCCAAAGTAGCCCTTCTCAGGTTCCTCAAAGACAGTGTTAATGGACTGTTCCAGGAAACAAAAATGTAACTCGGTGAGATGAAGTCACACATCACCAAGAAGTTTCTATGAAGGCTTCCTTCTAGTTTTCATCTGAGGATATTTCCTTTGTCACCGTAAGCTTCATCGAGCTAAGAAGTATCCCATGGCAGTTTTCAAGAAAACTCTGTTAGGAAACTCATCACTGAAGAGAAACGTGTAACGCTGCGAGGTGCATTTATGCATCGAAATGCATTTTGCCAGACGGCTTCTTTCCAGTTTTTATCTGAAGATATTCCCTTTTTCACCATAGCCCTCAATGAGCTCCCAAATATGACTTGGAAGTATCCACGACAACAGTGTTATCAAACTGTTCCTAGAAGGGAAGGATGGAACTCTGTGTGATGAAGTCACACATCAGAAAGCAATCTCTCGGAAAGCTTCTCTCTAGTTATTATCTGAGGATATTTCCTTTTTCACAGTGGAACCCAATGGGCTCCCAAATATCACTTTACAGATTCCACGAAAAGAGTGTTAGCAAACTGCTTCCAGAGGACGCAGCTGTAACTCTGTGAGATGAGTTCACAGATCACAAAGAAGATTCTCAGAGAGCTTCTTTCACGTTTTTATCTGGTGATATTTCCTTTATCATCGTAGGCATCAATGCGATCCAAATTAGCCCTTCTCACGTTCCTCAAAGACAGTGTTAATGGATTGTTCCAGGAAACATAAGTGTAACTCGGTGAGATGAAGTCTCACATCACCAAGAAGTTTCTAGCAAAGCTTCTTTGTAGTTTTCATCTGAAGGTATTTCCTTTGTCACCATAAGCTTCACTGAGATAAGAAGTATCCCATTGCAGGGAGCAAGATGGCCGAATAGGAACAGCTCCAGTCTCCAACTCCCAGCGCGAGCGACACAGAAGACCGGTGATTTCTGCATTTTCAACTGAGGTACTGGGGTCATCTCACTAGGGAGTGCCGGACAATCGGTGCTGGTCAGCTGCTGCAGCCTGACCAGCGAGAGCTGAAGCAGGGCGAGGCATCGCCTCACCTGGAAGCGCAAGGGGGAAGGGGATCCGTTTTCCTAGCCAGGGGAACTGAGACACACAACACCTGGAAAAGCGGGTAACTCCCACCCCAATACTGCGCTGTAAGCATACAGGCACACCAGAAGAATATATCCCAATCCTGGCCGGGAGGGTCCCATGCCCACGAAGCCTCCCTCACTGCTAACACAGCAGTCTGCCGCGATATATCGGCAAGGCAGCAGCGAGGCTGGGGGAGGGGCGCCCGCCATTGCTGAGGCTTAAGTAGGTAAACAAAGCCGCTGGGAAGCTCGAACTGGGTGGAGCTCACAGCAGCTCAAGGAAGCCTGCCTGTCTCTGTAGTCTCCACCTCTGGGGACAGCGCACAGCTGAAGACCAACAGGGGAAGTAGCGGGAGCCGGTGCAGACGCGAACGACTCTGTCTGACAGCTTTGGGGAAAGCCGTGGATCTCCCAATGCGGAGGTTGAGATCTGAGAACGGACAGACTGCCTGCTCAGGTGTATCTCTGACCCCTGAGTAGCCTAGCTGGGAGAAATCCCCCACTAGGGGCAGTCTGACACCCCACACCTCACAGGGTGGAGTACACCCCTGAGAGGAAACTTCCAAAGGAAGAATCAGACAGGTACACTCGCTGTTCAGCAATATTCTATCTTCGGCAACCTCTGCTGCTGATACCCAGGCAAACAGGGTCTGAAGTGGACCTCAAGCAATCTCCAACAGACCAACAGACAGTCCTTCTGACTGTCAGAAGGAAAACTATCAAACAGGAAGGACACCTATACCAAAACCCCATCAGTACGTCACCACCATCAAAGACCAGAGACAGATAAAACCACAAAGATGGGGAAGAAGCAGGGCAGAAAAGCTGGAAATTCAAAAAATAAGAGCGCATCTCCCCCTGCTAAGGAGCGCAGCCCATCGCCAGCAACGGATCAAAGCTGGTCAGAGAATGACTTGGACGAGAGGAGAGAAGAAGGCTTCAGTCCATCAAACTTATCAGAGCTAAAGGAGGAATTACGTACCCAGCGCAAAGAAACTAAAAATCTTGAAAAAAGAGTGGAAGAATTGACAGCTAGACTAATTAATGCAGAGAAGATCATAAACGAAATGACAGAGATGAAAACCATGACACGAGAAATATGTGACAAATGCACAAGCTTCAGTAACTGACTCGATCAACTGGAAGAAAGAGTATCAGCGATTGAAGATCAAATGAATGAAATGAAGCGAGAAGAGAAACCAAAAGAAAAAAGAAGAAAAAGAAATGAGCAAAGCCTACAAGAAGTATGGGATTACGTAAAAAGACAAAATCTACGTCTGATTGGGGTGCCTGAAAGTGAGGGGGAAAATGGAACCAAGTTGGAAAACACTCTTCAGGATATCATCCAGGAGAACTTCCCCAACCTAGTAGGGCAGGACAACATTCAAATTCAGGAAATACAGAGAACGCCACAAAGATACTCCTCCAGAAGAGCAACTCCAAGACACATAATTGCCAGATTCACCAAAGTTGAAATGAAGGAAAAAATCTTAAGGGCAGCCAGAGAGAAAGGTCGGGTAACCCACAAAGGGAAGCCCATCAGACTAACAGCAGATCTCTCGGCAGAAACTCTACAAGCCAGAAGAGAGTGGTGGCCAATATTCAACGTTCTTAAAGAAAAGAAATTTAAACCCAGAATTTCATATCCAGCCAAACTAAGTTTCATAAGTGAAGGAGAAATAAAATCCTTTACAGATAAGCAAATGCTTAGAGATTTTGTCACCACCAGGCCTGCCTTACAAGAGACCGTGAAGGAAGCCCTAAACATGGAAAGGAACAACCGGTACCAGCCATCACAAAAACATGCCAAAATGTAAAGACCATCGAGGCTAGGAAGAAACTGCATCAACTAACGAGCAAAATAACCAGTTAATATCATAATGGCAGGATCAAGTTCACACATAACAATATTAACCTTAAATGTTAATGGACTAAATGCTCCAATAAAAAGACACAGACTGGCAAACTGGATAAAGAGTCAAGACCCATCAGTCTGCTGTATTCAGGAGACCCATCTCACATGCAGAGACATACATAGGCTCAAAATAAAGGGATGGAGGAAGATCTACCAAGCAAATGGAGAACAAAAAAAAAGCAGGGGTTGCAATCCTTGTCTCTGATAAAACAGACTTTAAACCATCAAAGATCAAAAGAGACAAAGAAGGCCATTACATAATGGTAAAGAGATCAATTCAACAGGAAGAGCTAACTCTCCTAAATATATATGCACCCAATACAGGAGCACCCAGATTCATAAAGCAAGTCCTTAGAGACTTTCAAAGAGACTTAGACTCCCATACAATAATAATGGGAGACTTCAACACTCCGCTGTCAACATTAGACAGATCAACGAGACAGAAAGTTAACAAGGATATCCAGGAATTGAACTCATCTCTGCACCAAGCGGACCTAATAGACATCTATAGAACTCTCCACCCCAAATCAACAGAATATACATTCTTCTCAGCACCACATCGCACTTATTCCAAAATTGACCACATAATTGGAAGTAAAGCACTCCTCAGCAAATGTAAAAGAACAGAAATTATCACAAACTGTCTCTCAGACCACAGTGCAATCAAACTAGAACTCAGGACTAAGAAACTCAATCAAAACCGCTCAACTATATGGAAACTGAACAACCTGCTCCTGAATGACTACTGGGTACATAACGAAATGAAAGCGGAAATAAAGATGTTCTTTGAAACCAATGAGAACAAAGATACAACATACCAGAATCTCTGGGACACATTTAAAGCAGTGTGTAGAGGGAAATTTATAGCACTAAACGCCAACAAGAGAAAGCAGGAAAGATCTAAAATTGACACTCTAACATCACAATTAAAAGAACTAGAGAGGCAAGAGCAAACACATTCAAAAGCTAGCAGAAGGCAAGAAATAACTAAGATCAGAGCCGAACTGAAGGAGATAGAGACACAAAAAACCCTCCAAAAAATCAATGAATCCAGGAGTTGGTTTTTTGAAAAGATCAACAAAATTGACAGACCGCTAGCAAGGCTAATAAAGAAGAAAAGAGAGAGGAATCAAATAGATGCAATAAAAAATGATAAAGGGGATATCACCACTGACCCCACAGAAATACAAACTACCATCAGAGAATACTATAAACGCCTCTACGCAAATCAACTAGAAAATCTAGAAGAAATGGATAAATTCCTGGACACTTACACTCTCCCAAGGCTAAACCAGGAAGAAGTTGAATCTCTGAATAGACCAATAGTAGGCTCTGAAATTGAGGTAACAATTAATAGCCTACCCACCAAAAAAAGTCCAGGACCAGATGGATTCACAGCTGAATTCTACCAGAGGTACAAGGAGGAGCTGGTACCATTCCTTCTGAAACTATTCCAATCAATAGAAAAAGAGGGAATCCTCCCTAACTCATTTTATGAGGCCAACATCATCCTGATACCAAAGCCTGGCAGAGACACATCAAAAAAAGAGAATTTTAGACCAATATCCCTGATGAACATTGATGCAAAAATTCTCAATAAAATACTGGCAAACCGGATTCAGCAGCACATCAAAAAGCTTATCCACTATGTTGAATAGGAGTGGTGAGAGAGGGCATCCCTGTCTTGTGCCAGTTTTCAAAGGGAATTTTTCCAGTTTTTGCCCATTCAGTATGATATTAGCTGTGGGTTTGTCATAAATAGCTCTTATGTTGGAAGTTCTGGCTAGGGCAATCAGGCAAGAGAAAGAAATCAAGGGTATCCAGTTAGGAAAAGAAGAAGTCAAATTGTCCCTGTTTGCAGATGACATGATTGTATATTTAGAAAACCCCATCGTCTCAGCCCAAAATCTCCTTAAGCTGATAAGCAACTTCAGCAAAGTCTCAGGATACAAAATTAATGTGCAAAAATCACAAGCATTCTTATACACCAGCAACAGACAAGCAGAGAGCCAAATCAGGAATGAACTTCCATTCACAATTGCTTCAAAGAGAATAAAATACCTAGGAATCCAGCTTACAAGGGATGTAAAGGACCTCTTCAAGGAGAACTACAAACCACTGCTCAGTGAAATCAAAGAGGACACAAACAAATGGAAGAACATACCATGCTCATGGATAGGAAGAATCAATATCGTGAAAATGGCCATACTCCCCAAGGTTATTTATAGATTCAATGCCATCCCCATCAAGCTACCAATGAGTTTCTTCACAGAATTGGAAAAAACTGCTTTAAAGTTCATATGGAACCAAAAAAGAGCCCGCATTGCCAAGACAATCCTAAGTCAAAAGGACAAAGCTGGAGGCGTCACGCTACCTGACTTCAAACTATACTACAAGGCTACAGTAACCAAAACAGCATGGTACTGGTACCAAAACAGAGATATAGACCAATGGAACAGAACAGAGTCCTCAGAAATAATACCGCACATCTACAGCCATCTGATCTTTGACAAACCTGAGAGAAACAAGAAATGGGGAAAGGATTCCCTATTTAATAAATGGTGCTGGGAAAATTGGCTAGCCATAAGTAGAAAGCTGAAACTGGATCCTTTCCTTACCCCTTATACGAAGATTAATTCAAGATGGATTAGAGACTTAAATGTTAGACCTAATACCATAAAAACCCTAGAAGAAAATCTAGGTAGTACCATTCAGGACATAGGCATGGGCAAGGACTTCATGTCTAAAACACCAAAAGCAATGGCAGCAAAAGCCAAAATTGACAAATGGGATCTAATTAAACTAAAGAGCTTTTGCACAGCAAAAGAAACTACCATCAGAGTGAACAGGCAACCTACAGAATGGGAGAAAATTTTTGCAACCTACTCATCTGACAAAGGGCTAATATCCAGAATCTACAAAGAACTCAAACAAATATACGAGAAAAAAACAAACAACCCCATCAAAAAGTGGGGAAAGGATATGAACAGACATTTCTCAAAAGAAGATATTCATACAGCCAACAGACACATGAAAAAATGCTCATCATCACTGGCCATCAGAGAAATGCAAATCAAAACCACAATGAGATACCATCTCACACCAGTTAGAATGGCAATCATTAAGAAGTCAGGAAACAACAGGTGTTGGAGAGGATGTGGAGAAATAGGAACACTTTTACACTGTTGGTGGGATTGTAAACTAGTTCAACCATTATGGAAAACAGTATGGCAATTCCTCAAGGATCTAGAACTAGATGTACCATATGACCCAGCCATCCCACTACTGGGTATATACCCAAAGGATTATAAATTAGTCTACTACAAAGACACATGCACACGTATGTTTATTGCGGCACTATTCACAATAGCAAAGACTTGGAATCAACCCAAATGTCCATCTGTGACAGACTGGATTAAGAAAATGTGGCACATATACACCATGGAATACTATGCAGCCATAAAAAAGGATGAGTTTGCGTCCTTTGTAGGGACATGGATGCAGCTGGAAACCATCATTCTTAGCAAACTATCACAAGAAGAGAAAACCAAACACCGCATGTTCTCACTCATAGGTGGGAACTGAACAATGAGATCACTTGGACTCGGGAAGGGGAACATCACACACTGGGGTCTATCATGGGGAGGGGGGAGGGGGGAGGAGGGAGGGATTGCATTGGGGAGTTATACATGATATAAATGATGAATTGATGGGTGCTGACGAGTTGATGGGTGCAGCACACCAACATGGCATAAGTATACATATGTAACAAACCTGCACGTTATGCACATGTACCCTAGAACTTAAAGTATAATAAAAAAAAAAATAAAAAAAAATAAAATAAAATAAGTCATTTAGCTTAATGGCCCCTGGCTGCCACTCAGGCCCAGGCTGCAGTGAAATTCATTCTGATTAAAACACAGCTGGAGTTGACTTCTCTGCAGCTCTAAATCTGATCATGCCATGGAAGGCCACAGACAGCGTCCTGCTCCCTCCTCTGCCTCGGGGACTGGACGCTCACAGCAGAGAGGGGCATTTTTCTCCTTAAAAAAATGGCAGCAGTCCTGGTCCTCACATCTAAGGGACATTTTCACAAATTTTACATGGGAGAAATAGCATTCCCATTTTATAGGCCAGGAAATTGAGGCCAAGTTTTGTCAAGGTCATGCTGGTAGCAGGTGGAATATCCAGTGACTCAAATATGGGTCTCTTATAAATGAGGCTCCTGCCCATCCTGCTCTATTATTTGTTGGGTTAAACATATTAATTTGCTATTTTTATAGTACAAAAATGGTTGCATAATGGCAGCATCATGTGGTTCAACTTAATAATAAAGTAGCTTTGCTGGATAAAAAAAAAAAAAAAAAAAAAAAAAGCTTATCCACCATGATCAAGTGGGCTTCATCCCTGGGATGCAAGGCTGGTTCAACATTCGCAAATCAATAAACGTAATCCAGCATATAAACAGAACCAAAGACAAGAACCACAGGATTGTCTCAATAGATGCAGAAAAGGCTTTTGACAAAATTCAATAGCCCTTCATGCTAAAAACGCTCAATAAATTCGGTATTGATGGAACGTACCTCAAAATAATAAGAGCTATTTATGACAAACCCACAGCTAATATCATACTGAATGGGCAAAAACTGGAAAAATTCCCTTTGAAAACTGGCACAAGACAGGGATGCCCTCTCTCACCACTCCTATTCAACATAGTCTTGGAAGTTCTCGCTAGGGCAATCAGGCAAGAGAAAGAAATCAAGGGTATCCAGTTAGGAAAAGAAGAAGTCATATTGTCCCTGTTTGCAGATGACATGATTGTATATTTAGAGAACCCCATCGTCTCAGCCCAAAATCTTCTTAAGCTGATAAGCAACTTCAGCAAAGTCTCAGGATACAAAATTAATGTGCAAAAATCACAAGCATTCTTATACACCAGTAACAGACAAGCAGAGAGCCAAATCAGGAATGAACTTCCATTCACAATTGCTTCAAAGAGAATAAAATACCTAGGAATCCATCTTACAAGGGATGTAAAGGACCTCTTCAAGGAGAACTACAAACCACTGCTCAGTGAAATCAAAGAGGACACAAACAAATGGAAGAACATACCATGCTCATGGATAGGAAGAATCAATATCGTGAAAATGGCCATACTCCCCAAGGTTATTTATAGATTCAATGCCATCCCCATCAAGCTACCAATGAGTTTCTTCACAGAATTGGAAAAAACTGCTTTAAAGTTCATATGGAACCAAAAAAGAGCCCGCATTGCCAAGACAATCCTAAGTCAAAAGGACAAAGCTGGAGGCGTCACGCTACCTGACTTCAAACTATACTACAAGGCTACAGTAACCAAAACAGCATGGTACTGTTACCAAAACAGAGATATAGGTCAATGGAACAGAACAGAGTCCTCAGAAATAATACCACACATCTACAGCCATCTGATCTTTGACAAACCTGAGAGAAACAAGAAATGGGGAAAGGATTTCCTATTTAATAAATGGTGCTGGGAAAATTGGCTAGCCATGAGTAGAAAGCTGAAACTGGATCCTTTCATAACCCCTTATACGAAGATTAATTCAAGATGGATTAGAGACTTAAATGTTAGACCTAATACCATAAAAACCCTAGAAGAAAATCTAGGTAGTACCATTCAGGACATAGGCATGGGCAAGGACTTCATGTCTAAAACACCAAAAGCAACGGCAGCAAAAGCAAAAATTGACAAATGGGATCTAATTAAACTAAAGAGCTTTTGCACAGCAAAAGAAACTACCATCAGAGTGAACAGGCAACCTACAGAATGGGAGAAAATTTTTGCAACCTACTCATCTGACAAATGGCTAATATCCAGAATCTACAAAGAACTCAAACAAATATACGAGAAAAAAACAAACAACCCCATCAAAAAGTGGGGAAAGGATATGAACAGACATTTCTCAAAAGAAGATATTCATACAGCCAACAGACACATGAAAAAATGCTCATCATTACTCGCCATCAGAGAAATGCAAATCAAAACCACAATGAGATACCATCTCACACCAGTTAGAATGGCAATCATTCAGAAGTCAGGAAACAACAGGTGTTGGAGAGGATGTGGAGAAATAGGAACACTTTTACACTGTTGGTGGGATTGTAAACTAGTTCAACCATTATGGAAAACAGTATGGCAATTCCTCAAGGATCTAGAACTAGATGTCCCATATGACCCAGCCATCCCACTACTGGGTATATACCCAAAGGATTACAAATTATTCTACTACAAAGACCCATGTACACGTATGTTTATTGCAGCACTATTCACAATAGCAAAGACTTGGAATCAACCCAAATGTCCATCTGTGACAGTCTGGATTGAGAAAATGTGGCACATATACACCATGGAATACTATGCAGCCATAAAAAAGGATGAGTTTGCGTCCTTTGTAGGGACATGGATGCAGCTGGAAACCATCATTCTTAGCAAACTATCACAAGAACAGAAAACCAAACACCGCATGTTCTCACTCATAGGTGGGAACTGAACAATGAGATCACTTGGACTCGGGAAGGGGAACATCACGCACTGGGGCCTATCATGTGGAGGGGGGAGGGGGGAGGAGGGAGGGCTTGCATTGGGGAGTTATACATGATATAAATGATGAATTGATGGGTGCTGAGGAGTTGATGGGTGCAGCACACCAACATGGCATAAGTATACATATGTAACAAACCTGCACGTTATGCACATGTACCCTAGAACTTAAAGTATAATAAAAAAAAAAAAAAGAAGCTACTGTTATTGTCCATTTTATAGACAGGGAAACTGGGGTTTAGAGATTAAGCAATTTGCCCAAGGTCACAGTGTTTTTGGCCCAGATTTTAGAAGACTATCACTGGACTCTAAATAAAAGAAATAGAACTTAAAAAAAAAAAAAGAAGTATCCCATTGCAGATTTCAAGAAAACAGTGTTAGGAAACTGATGACTGAAGAGAAGCTTGTAACTCTGTGAGTTACATTCATGCATCGAAGTGTATTTTCCCAGAAGGCTTCTTTCCAGTTTTTATCTGAAGATATTTCCTTTTTCACCATAGCCCTCAATGAGCTCCCAAATATCACTTTGCAGAATCCACGACAACAGTGTTAGCAAACTGTTCCAAGAAGGGAAGGGTGGAACTCTGTGTGATGAAGTCACACATCAGAAAGCAATCTCTCAGAAAGATTCTCTCTCGTTATTATCTGAGGACATTTCCGTTTTCACAATTGCCCCCATCGGGCTCCCAAATATCACTTTGCAGATTCCACGATAAGAGTGTTAGCAAACTGCTTCCTGAGGACTCAGCTGTAACTCTGTGAGATGAATTCACAGATCACAAAGAAGATTCTCAGAAAGCTTCTTTCATGTTGTTAACTGGTGATATTTCCTTTATCACCGTAGGCATCAATGCGATACAAATTAGCCCTTCTCAGATTCCTCAAAGACTGTGTTAATGGACTGTTCCAGGAAACATAAGTGTAACTCAGTGAGATGAAGTAACACATCACCAAGAAGTTTCTAGGAAAGCTTTTTTCTATTTTTCATCTGAGGATATTTCCCCTGTCACTGTAAGCTTCATTGAGATAAGAAGTATCCCACTGCAGATTTCAAGAAAACTGTGTAAGGAAACTGATCACTGCAGATAAACGTGTAACGCTGTGAGTTGCATTTATGCATCGAAATGCATTTTGCCAGAAGGCTTCTTTCCAGTTTTTTTCTGAAGATATTCCCTTTTTCACCATAGCCCTCAATGAGCTTCCAAACATCACTTGGAAGGATCCACGGCAACAGTGTTATCAAACTGTTCCAAGAAGGGAAGGGTGGAACTCTGTGTGATGAAGTCACACCTCAGAAAGCAATCTCCCAGAAAGCTCCATTCTAGTTATTACGTGAGGATATTTCCTTTTTCACAATGGGCCCCAATGGGTTCCCAAAAAACATTTTGCAGATTCCAAGAAAAGAGTGTTAGCAAACTGCTTCCTGAGGACTCAGCTGTAACACTCTGACATGAATGCACAGTTCACAAAGAGGATTCTCAGAAAGATTCTTTCACGTTTATAGCTGATGATATTTCCTTTATCAGTGTAGACGTCAATTGAAACCAAAGTAGCCCTTCTCAGGATCCTCAAAGACAGTGTTAATGGACTGTTCCAAGAAACATAAGTGTAACTCTGTGAGATGAATTCACAACTCACAAGAAGGTTCTAGGAAAGCTTCTTTCTAGTTTTCATCTGAGGATATTTCCTTTGTCACCGTAACCTTCATTGAGCTAAGAAGTATCCCATTGCAGATTTCAAGAAAACTGTGTTAGGAAACTGATCAATCAAGAGAAACGTGTAACTGCTCTGAGTTGCATTCATACATCGAAGTGCATTTTCCCAGAAGGCTTCTTTCCAGTTTTTATTTGAAGATATTTCCTTTTTCACCATAGCCCTCAATGATCTCCCAAATATCACATGGTGGAATCCACGACAACTGGGTTAGCAAACTGTTCCAAAAAGGAAAGGGTGGAACTCTGTGTGATGAAGTCACACAACAGAAAGCAATCTCTCAGAAAGCTTCTCTCTAGTTATTATCTGAGGATATTTCCTTTTTCACAGTGGGCCCCAATGGGCTCCCAAATATCACTTTGCAGATTCCACGAAAAGAGTGTTAGCAAACTGCTTCCTGAGGACCAGGCTGCAACACTGTGAGATGAATTCACAGATCACAAAGAAGATTCTCAGAAAGCTTCTTTCACGTTCTTATCTGGTGATATTTCCTTTATCATCGTAGGCATCAATGGGATCCAAAGTAGCCTTTCTCAGGTTCCTCAAATACTGTGCTAATGGACTGTTCCCGGAAAAATAAGTCTAACCATTTGAGATGAATTCACACATCACCAAGAATTTTCTGAGAAAGCTTCTTTCTAGTTTTCATCTGAGGATACTTCCTTTGTCACCGTAAGCTTCATTGCGCTAAGAAGTATCCCATTGCAGATTTCAAGGAAACTGTGTTAGCAAACTGATCACTGAAGAGAAAAGTCTATCTCTGTGAGTTGCATTCATACATCAAAGTGCATTTTCCCAGAAGCCTTCTTTCCAATTTTTATCTGAAGATATTCCCTTTTTCACCAAAGCCCTCAATGAGCTCCCAAATATCATTTGGCGGAATCCACTACAACAGTGTGAGCAAACTGTTCCAAAAAGGGAAGGGTGGTACTCAGTGAGATGAATTCACACATTACTAAGAAGTTTCTGTGAAAGGTTTTTTTAGTTTTCATCTGAGGATATATCGTTTGTCACCATAAGCTTCATTGTGCTAAGAAGTATCCAATTGCAGATTTCAAGAAAACTGTGTTAGCAAACTGATCACTGAAGAGAAGCATGTGAACTCTGTGAGTTGCATTCATACATCCAAGTGCATTTTCCCAGAAGGCTTCTTTCCAGTTTTCATCTGAAGATATTTCCTTTTTCACCATAGCCCTCAATGAGCCCCCAAATATCACTTTGCAGTATCCTCGACAACAGTGTTATCAAACATTTCCAAGAAGGGAAGGGTGGAAATCTGTGTGATGAAGTCACACCTCAGAAAGCAATCTCTCAGAAAGCTTCTCTCTAGTTATTATCTGAGGATATTTCCTTTTTCACAATGGGCCCCAATGGGTTCCCAAATATCACTTTGCAGATTCCACGAAAAGAGTGTTAGCAAACTGCTTCCTGAGATCTAAGCTGTAACTCTGTGAGAAGAATTCACAGATCACTAAGGAGTTTCTCAGAAAGCTTCCTTCACGTTTTGAACTGATGATATTTCCTTTATCAGCAAAAGCCTCAATGCGATCCAAAGTGGCCGTGCTCAGGTTCCTCAAAGATAGTGTTGATGGACTGTTGCAGGAAACATAAGTGTAACTCTGTGAGATGAATTCACACATCACCAAGAAGTTTCTGGGACAGCTTCTTTCTAGTTTTCATCTGAGGATATTTCCTTTCTCACTGTAAGCTTCATTGCACTAAGAAGCATCCCGTTGCAGATTTCAAGAAAACTGTGTTATGAAACTGATTACTGAAGAGAAACGTGTAACTCTGTGAGTTGCGTTCATACATAGAAGTGCATTTTCCCAGAACACTTCTTTCCAGTTTTTATCTGAAGATATTTCCTTTTTCACCATAGCCCTCAATGAGCTACCAAATATCACTTTGCAGAATCCACGACAACTGTGCTAGCAAAGTGTTCCAAGAAGGGAAGTGTGGAACTCTGTGTGATGAAGTCACACATCAGAAAGCAATCTCTCAGAAAGCTTCTCTCTAGTTATTATCTGAGGATACTTCCTTTTTCACTATGGGCCCCAATGCGCTCCCAAGTATCACCTTGCGGATTCCACGAAAAGAGTGTTAGCAAACTGCTGCCTGATGTCTAAGCTGTAACTGTGTGAGATGAATTCATAGATCACAAAGGAGTCTCTCAGACAGCTTCTTTCACGTTTTGAACTGATGATATTTCCTTTATCAGCGTAAGCCTCAATGCTATCCAAAGTAGACCTTCTCAGTTTCCTCAAAGACAGTGTTAATAGACTGTTCCAGGAAACATAAGTGTAACTCTGTAAGATGAATTCACACATCACCAAGAAGTGTCTAAGAAAGCTTCCTTCTACTTTTCATGTGAGGATATATCCTTTGTTACCATAAGCTTCTTTGCGCTAAGAGGTATCCCATTGTAGATTTCAAGAGAACTGTGTTAGCAAACTGATCAATGGAGTGAAAGGTGTAACTCTGTGAGTTGCATTCATACATCAAAGTGCATTTTCCCAGAAGACTTCTTTCCACTTTTTATCTGATGATATTTCCTTTTTCACCATAGCCCTGAATGAGCTCCCAAATATCACTAGGCAGAATCCTCGAAAACCGTGTTAGGAAACTGTACCAAGAAGGGAAGGGTGGAACTCTGTGTGATGAAGTCACACATCAGAAAGCAATCTCTCAGAACGCTACTCTCTAGTTATTATATGAGGATATTTCCTTTTTCACAATGGGCCCCAATGGTCTCGCAAATATCACTTCGTAGATTCCACGAAAAGTGTGTCAGCAAACTGCTTCCTGAGGTCTAAGTTGTAACACTGTGAGATGAATTCACAGATAACAAAGAAGTTTCTCAGAAAGCTTCTTTCACATTTTGAACTGATGATATTTCCTTTATCAGCATAGGCCTGTATGCGATCCACAGTAGTCCCTCTCAGTTTAATCAAAGACAGTGTTAATGGACTGTTCCAGGAAACATAAGTGTAACTCTGTGGGATGTATTCACACATCACCAAGAAATTTCTAGGAAAGCTTCTTTCTAGTATTCATCTGAGGATATTTCCTTTGTCACTGTAAGCTTCATTGCGCTAAGAATTATCCCATTGCAGATTCCAAAAACCTGTGTTAGTATACTGATCACTGAAGAGAAACATTTAACTGCGTTTGATGCTTTTACATATCAAAGTGCATGTTCCCAGAAGGCTTCCTTCCAGTTTTTATCTGAAGATATTTCCTTTTTTACCATACCCCTCAATGAGCTCCCAAATATCACTTTGCAGAATCCACGAAAACAGTATTAGCAAACTCTTCCAAGAAGGGAAGGGTGGAACTCTGTGTGATGAAGTCACACATCAGAAAGCAATCTCTCTGAAAGCTTCTCTCTAGTTATTATCTGAGGATATATCCTTTTTCACAATGGGCCCCAAAGGGCTCCCAAATATCACTTTGCAGATTCCACGAAAAGAGTGTTAGCAAACTGTTTCCTGAAGTCTAATCTGTAACTCTGTGAGATGAATTCAGAGATCACAAATAAGTTTCTCAGAAAGCTGCTTTCAGGTTGTGAACTGATGATATTTCCTTTATCAGCGTTGGTCTCAATGCGATCCAAAGTAGCTCTTCTCAGGTTCCTCAAAGACAGTGTAATGGACTGTTCCAGGAAACATAAGTGTAACTGTGTGAGATGAATTCACCCATCAAAAAGTAGTTTCTGGGAAAACTTCTTTCTAGTTTTCATCTGAGGATATTTCCTTTGTTACTGGAAGCTTCATTGCGCCAGGAATTATCCCATTGCAGATTTCAAGAAGACTGTGTTAGCAAACTGATCACTGAAGAGAAACGTGTAATTCTGTGAGTTGCATTCATGCATCCAAATGCATTTTCCCAGAAGTCTTCTTTCCAGTTTTTATCTGAAGATATTTTTTTTTCACCATAGCCCTCAATGAGCTCCCAAATATCACTTTGCAGAATCCACGACAACAGTGTTAGCAAACCGTTCCAAGAAGGGAAGTGTAGAACTCTGTGTGATGAAGTCACACATCAGAAAGCAATCTCCGAAAGCTTCTCTCTAGTTATTGTCTGAGGATATTTCCTTTTTCACAATGGGCCCCAATGGGCTCCCAAATATCACTTTGCAGATTCCACGAAAAGAGTGTTAGCAAACTGTTTCCTGAAGTCTAATGTGTAACTCTGTGAGATGAATTCAGAGATCACAAATAAGTTTCTCAGAAAGCTTCTTTCAGGTTGTGAACTGATGATATTTCCTTTATCAGCGTTGGTCTCAATGCGATCCAAAGTAGCTCTTCTCAGGTTCCTCAAAGACAGTGTAATGGACTGTTCCAGGAAACATAAGTGTAACTGTGTGAGATGAATTCACCCATCAAAAAGTAGTTTCTGGGAAAACTTCTTTCTAGTTTTCATCTGAGGATATTTCCTTTGTTACTGGAAGCTTCATTGCGCCAGGAACTATCCCATTGCAGATTTCAAGAAGACTGTGTTAGCAAACTGATCACTGAAGAGAAACGTGTAATTCTGTGAGTTGCATTCATGCATCCAAATGCATTTTCCCAGAAGTCTTCTTTCCAGTTTTTATCTGAAGATATTTTTTTTCACCATAGCCCTCAATGAGCTCCCAAATATCACTTTGCAGAATCCACGACAACAGTGTTAGCAAACCGTTCCAAGAAGGGAAGTGTAGAACTCTGTGTGATGAAGTCACACATCAGAAAGCAATCTCCGAAAGCTTCTCTCTAGTTATTGTCTGAGGATATTTCCTTTTTCACAATGGGCCCCAATGGGCTCCCAAATATCACTTTGCAGATTCCACGAAAAGAGTGTTAGCAAACTACTTCTTGAGGTGTAAGCTGTAACCCTGTGAGATGAATTCACAGATCACAAAGAATTTTCTCAGAAAGCTGCTTCCACGTTTTGAACTGATGATATTTCCTTTATCAGCGTAAGCCTCAATGCGTTCTAAAGTAGACCTTCTCAGTTTCCTGAAAGACAGTGTTAATGGACTGTGCCCGGAAGCATAAGTGTAACTCTGTGAGATGAATTCACACATCACCAAGAAGTCTCTAAAAAAGCTTCCTTCTAGTTTTCATCTGAGGATATTTCCTTTGTCAAATAAGCTTCATTGAGCTAACAAGTATCTCATTGCAGATTTCAAGAAAACTGTATTAGGAAACTGATCACTGAAGAGAAAGGTGTAACTCTGTGAGTTGCATTCATACATCGAAGTGCATTTTCCCAGAAGGCTTCTTCCCAGTTTTTATCTGAAGATATTTCCTTTTTCACCATAGCCCTCAATGAGCTCCCAAATATCACTTTGCAGAATCCACGACAACTGTGTTAGCAAACTGATCCAAGAAGGGAAGGATAGAACTCTGTGTGATGAAATCACACATCAGAGAGCAATCTCTCAGAAAGTTTCTATCTAGTTATTATCTGAGGATATTTCCTTTTTCACAGTGGGCCCCAATGGGCTCCCAAATATCACTTTGCAGATTCCACGAAATGAGTGTTAGCAAACTGCTTCCTGAGGTCTAAGCTGTAACTCTGTGAGATGAATTCACAGATCACAAGGAAGTTTCTCAGAAAGCTTCTTTCACGTTTTGAACTCATTATATTTCCTTCATCAGCGTAGGCCTCAATTCGATCCAAAGTAGCTCTTCTCAGGTTCCTCAAAGACAGTGTTAATGGACGGCTCCAGGAAACATAAGTGTACCTCTGTGAGATGAATTCACTTATTACCAAGATATTTCAAAGAAAGCTTCTTTCTAGTTTTCATCTGAGGATATTTCCTTTGTCACCATAAGCATCATTGCGCTAAGAAGTATCCCATTGCAGATTTCAAGATAACTGTGTTAGCAAACTGATCACTGAAGAGAAAAGTGTAACGCTGTGAGTTACATTCCTACATCGAAGTGCATTTTCACAGAATTCTTCTATCCAGTTTTTATCTGAGGATATTTCCTTTTTCACCATAGCCCTCAATGAGCTCCCAAATATCACTTTGCAGAAACCACGACAACAGTGTTACTAGACTGTTCCAAGAAGCGTAAGGTGGACCTCTGCGTGATGAAGTCACACATCAGAAAGCAGTCTCTCAGAAAGCTTCTCTCTAGTTATTACCTGAGGATATTTCCTTTTTCACTATGGGCCACAATGGGCTCCCAAATATGACTTTGCAGATTCCACGAAAAGAGTGTTAGCAAACTGATTCCTGAGGACTGAGCTGTAACCCTCTGAGATGAATTCAAAGATCACAAAGAAGTTTCTCAGAAAGCTTCTTTCACGTTTTGAACTGATGATATATCCTTTATCAGCATAGCCTGAAATGTGATCCAAAATAGCCCTTCTCAGGTTCCTCAAAGAGATTGTTAATGGACTGTTCCAGGAAACAAAAGTGTAACTCTGTGAGATGAATTCACACATCTCCAAGAAGTTTTTAGGTAAGCTTCATTTTAGTCTTCATCTAAGGATATTTCCTTTGTCACCCTCAGCTTCATTGCGCTAAGGAGTATTCCATTGCAGATTTCAAGAACACTGGGGTAGGCAACTGATCACTGAAAAGAAACGTGTAACTCTGTGAGTTGCATTCATATATCGAAGTGCATTTTCCCAGAAGGCTTCCGTCCAGTTTTTATCTGAAGTTATTTGCTTTTTCACCATAGCCCTCAATGAGCTCCCAAATATCACTTTGCAGAATCCATGACAACTGTGTTAGCAAAGTGTTCAAAGGAGGGAAGGGTGGAACTCTGTTTGATGAAGTCACACATCAGAAAGCCATCTCTCAGAAAGCTTCTTTGTAGTTATTATCTGAGGATATTTCCTTTTTCACCATGGGTCCCAGTGATCTCCCGTATATCACTTTGCATATTCCACGAAAAGAGTGTTAGCAAACTGCTTCATGAGGACTAAGTTGTAATTCTCTGAGATGGATTCACAGATCACAAACAAGTTTCCAGAAAGCTTCTTTCACGTCTTGAACTGGTAATATTTCCTTTCTCAGTGTAGGCCTCAATGGATCCAAAGTAGCTCTTCTCAGGTTCCTCAAAGACACTGTTAATGGACTGTTCCAGGAAACGTAAGTGTAACTCTCCGAGATGAATTCACACATCACGAAAAAGTTTCTAAGAAAGCTTCTTTCTGCTTTTCATCTGAGGATATTTCCGTTGTCACCGTAAGCTTCATTGCACTAAGAAGTATCCCTTTGCATATTTGAAGAAAACTGTGTTAGGCAACTGATCAATGTAGAGAAACGCGTAACTCTGTGAGTTGCATACATACATCGACGTGCATTTTCCCAGAAGGCTTCCTTCCAGTTTTTATCTGAAGATTTTTTCTTTTTCACCATAGCCCTCAATGAGCTCCCAAATATCACTTTACAAAATCCACGACAACAGTGTTTGCAAATGTTCCAAGAAGGGAAGGGTGGAGCTCTGTGTGATGAAGTCACACCTCAGAAAGCAATGTCTCCGAAAGCTTCTCTCTACTTATTATCTGAGGATACTACCTTTTTCACTATTGGCCCAAATGGGCTCCCAAATATCACTTTGCAGTTTGCACGAAAAGAGTGTTAGCAAACTGTTTCCTGAGGTCTAAGCTGTAACTGTGGGAGATGAATTCACAGATCGCAAAGCAGTTTCTCAGAAAGCTTCTTTTACGTTTTGAACTGATGATATTTCCTTTATCACCGTAGGGCTGAATGTGATCCAAAGACGCCCTTCTCAGGTACCTCAAAGTCAGTGTTAATGGACTGTTCCAGGTAACATAAGTGTAACTCTGTGAGATGAATTCACACATCACCAGGAAGTTTCTAGGAAAGCTTCTTTCTAGTTTTCATCTGAGGATATTTCCTTTGTCACCGTAAGCTTCATTGCGCTAAAAATATCTCATTGCAGATTTCAAGAACACTGTGCTAGCAAACTGATCACTGAAGAGAAACGTGTAACTCTGTGAGTTGCATTCATACATCGAAGTGCATTTTCCCAGTAGGCTTCGTTCCAGTTTTTATCTGAAGATATTTCCTTTTTCGCCATAGCCCTCAATGAGCTCTCAAATATCACTTTACAGATTCCACGACAACAGTGTTAGCAAACTGTTCCAAGAAGGGAAGGGTGGAACTCTGTGTTAGGAACTCACACATCAGAAAACAATCTGTCCCACATGTTGTCTCTAGTTATTATCTGGGAATATTTCCTTTTTCACAATGGGCCCCATTGGGCTTCGAAATATCACTTTGCAGATTCCACGAAAAGAGTGTTACCAAACTGCTTCCTGAGGTCCAAGCTGTAACTCTGTGAGATGAATTCACAGATCACAAAGAAGTTTCTCAGAAACATTCTTTCACTTTTTGAACTCATGATATTTCCTTTATCAGCGTAGGCCTCAATTTGATCCAAAGTAGCCCTTCTCAGGTTCCTCAAAGACAGTGTTAAAGGACTGTTCCAGGAAACATAAGTGTAACTCTGAGAAATGAATTCACACATCACCAAGAAGTTTCTAAGAAAGCTTCTTCCTAGTTTTCAACTGAGGATATTTCTTTTGTCTACGTAAGCTTCATTGTGCTAAGAAGTATCCCACTGCAGATTTCAAAAAAATTGTGTTGGCAAACTGATCACTGAAGAAAAAGGTGTAACTCTGTGAGTTGCATTCATACATCGAATTGCATTTTCCCAGAAGGCTTGTTTCCAGTTTTCATCTGAAGATACTTCCTTTTTCACAATAACCCTCAATGAGCTCCCAAATATCACTTTGCAGAATCCACGACAACTGTGTTACAAAACTGTTCCAAGAAAGGAAGTGTGGAACTCTGTGTGATGAAGTCACACATCAGAAAGCATTCTCTCAGAAAGCTTCTCTCTAGTATTATCTGAGGATATTCCTTTTTGACAAAGGGCCGCAACGGGCTCCCTAATATCTCTTTGCAGATTCCACGAATGTAGTGTTAGCAAACTGCTTCACGAGGACTAAGTTGTAACTCTGTGAGATGAATTCACAGATGACAAAGAAGTTTCTCAGAAAGCTTCTTTCACGTTTTGAAGTGATGATATTTCCTTTAACAGTGCAGGCCTCAATGGGATCCAAAGTAGCCCTTCTCAGGTTACTCAAAGATGGTGTTAATGGACTGTTCCAGGAAACATAAGTGTAACTCTGAGAGGTGAATTCACACATCACCAAGAAGTTTCTAAGAAAAGTTCTTTCTACTTTTCATCGAGGATACTTCCTTTGTCACTGTAAGCTTCATTGCGCTAAGAAGTATCCCAATGCAGATTTCAAAAAAAATGTGTTAGCAAACTGATCACTGAAGAGAAACGTGTAACTCTGTGCGTTGCATTCATACATCGAAATGCATTTTCCCAGAAGGCTTCGTTCCAGTTTTTATCTGAAGATATTTCCTTTTTACCGTAGGCTTCAATGAGCTCCCAACTATCACTTTGCAGAATCCACCACAACAGTGTTAGCAAACTGTTCTAAGAAAGGTAGGGTGGAACTCTGTGTGATGAAGTCACACATCAGAAAGCAATCTCTCCGAAAGCTTCTCTCTAGTTATTATCTGAGCATATTACCTTTTTCACAATGGGCCCCATTGGGCTAACAAATATCACTTTGCAGATTCCATGGAAAGAGTGTTAGCAAACTGCTTCATGAGGACTAAGTTGTAACTCTGTGAGATGAATTCACAGAACACAAAGAGGTTTCTCAGAAAGCTTCTTTCACGTTTTGAACTGATGATATTTCCTTTATCAGTGTAGGCCTCAATGGATCCAAAGTAGCTCTTCTCAGGTTCCTCAAAGACACTGTTAATGGACTGTTCCAGGAAACGTAAGTGTAACTCTGTGAGATGAATTCACACATCACGAAGAAGTTTCTACGAAAGCTTCTTTCTAGTTTTCATCTGAGGATATTTCCTTTGTCACCATAAGCTTCATTGGACTAAGAAGTATCCCTTTGCAGATTTCAAGAAAACTGTTTAGCCAACTGATCACTGTAGAGAAAGGTGTAACTATGTGAGTTGCACACATACATCGAAGTGCATTTTCCCAGAAGACTTCTTTCCAGTTTTTATCTGAATATATTTCCTTTTCCACCATAGCCCAAACGAGCTCCCAAATATCACTTTCCAGAATCCACGACAACTGTGTTAGGAAACTGTTTCAAGAAGGTAAGGGTGGAATATTGTGTGATGAAGTCACACATCAGAAAGCAGTCTCGCAGAAAGCTTCTCTCTAGTTATTATCTGAGGATATTTCCTTTTTCACAATGGGCCCCAATGGGCTGCCAAATATCACCTTGTAGTTTCCACGAAAAGAGTGTTAGCATACTGATTCCAGAGGTCTAAGCTGTAACTCTCGTGATGAATTCACAGATCACAAAGAAGTTTCTCAGAAAGCCTCTTTCGCTGTTGGAACTGATGATGTTTCCTTTATCAGCGTAGACCTCAATGTGATCCAAAGTAGCCCTTCTCAAGTTCTTCCAAGACAGTGTTAATGGACTGTTCCAGGAAATATAAGTGTAACTCGGTGAGATGAATTCACACATCGTCAAGAAGTTTCTAAGAAAGCTTCTTTCTAGCTTTCATCTGAGGATATTTCCGTTGTCACTGTAAGCTTCATCGCATTAAGAAGTATCCCATTGCAGATTTCAAGAAAACTGTGTTAGCAAACTGATCACTGAAGAGAAACGTGTAACTCCGTGAGTTGCATTCATTCATCGCAGTGCATTTTCCCAGAAGGCTTCTTTCCAGTTATTATCTGAAGATATTTCCTTTTTCACCATAGACCACAAAGAGCTCCCAAATATCACTTTGCAGAACCCAGGAAAACTGTGTTATCAAACTGTTCCACGAAGGGAAGGGTGGAACTCTGTGTGATGAAGTCATACATCAGAAAGCAATCTCTCAGAGAGCTTTTCTCTAGTTATTATATGAGGATATTTCCTTTTTCACAATGGGCCCCAAAGCGCTCCAATATATCACAATGTAGATTCCACGAAAAGAGTGTCAGCAAACTGCTTCATGAGGACTACGTTGTAACTCTGTGAGATGAACTCGCAGATCACAAAGAAGTTTCTCAGAAAGCTTCTTTCACGTTTTGCACTGATGATATCTCCCTTAACAGCGAAGGCCTCAATGCGATCCAAATTAGCCCTTCTCAGGGTCCTCAAAGACAGTGTTAATGGACTGTTCCAGGAAACATAAGTGTAACTCTGTGAGATGAATTCACAGATCACAAAGAAGTTTCTCAGAAAGCTTCTTTCACGTTTTGAACTGATGATATTTCCTTTATCAGCGTAGGCCTCAATGCGAAGGAAAGTAGCCCTTCTCAGGTTCCTCTAGGGAGTGGTAATGGACTGTTCCAGGAAACATAAGTGTAACTCTGTGAGATGAATTCACATCACCAAGAAGTTTCCAAGATAGCTTCTTTCTAGTTTTCATCTGAGGATATTTCGTTTGTCACTGTAAGCTTCATTGCGCTAAGAAGTATCCCCTTGCACATTTAACGACAACTGTATTAGCAAACTGATCGCAGAAGAAAACGTGCAACTTTGTGAGTTGCATTCATACATCAAAATGCATTTTCCCAGAAGACTTCTTTACAGTTTTTATCTGAAGATATTTCGTTTTTCAACATAGCCCTCAATGAGCCTCCAAATATCAATTTGCAGAATACACAACAACAGAGTTAGCAAACTGTTCCAAGAAGGGAAGGGTGGAACTCTGTGTGATGAAGTCACACATCAGAAAGCAATCTCTCAGAAAGCTTCTCTCTAGCTGTTTTCTGAGGCTATTTCCTTTTCACAATGAGCCCCAATGGGCTCCCAAATATCACTTTGCAGATTCCACGAAAAGAGTGTTAGCAAACTGCTTCCTGAGGTCTAAGCTGTAACTCTTTGAGATGAATTAACAGATCACAAAGAAGTCTCTCAGAAAGCTTCTTTCACGTTTGTACTGATTATATTTCCTTTATCAGCGTAGGCCTCAATGCGATCCAAAGTAGCCCTTCTCAGGTTCCTCAAAGACAGTGTTAATGGACTGTTCCAGGAAACATAAGTGTAACTCAGTGAGATGAATTCACACATCACCAAGAAGTTTCTAAGAAAGCTTCTCTCTAGTTTTCTTCGGAGGATATTTCCTTTATCACCGTAAGCTTCACTGTGCTAAGATGTATCCCATCGCAGATTTCAAGTAAACTGTGTTAAGAAACTGATCACTGAAGAGAACCGTGTAATTCTGTGAGTTGCATTCACATATCGAAGTGCATTTTCCCGGAAGGCTTCTTTCAAGTTTTTATCTGAAGATATTTCCTTTATCACCATAGCCCTCAATGAGCTCCCAAATATCACTTTGCAGAATTCACGACAACAGTGTCAGCAAACTGTTCCAAGAAGGGAAGGGTGGAACTCTGTGTGATGAAGTCACACATCAGAAAGCAATCTCTCAGAAAGCTTCTCTCTAGCTGTTTTCTGAGGCTATTTCCTTTTCACAATGAGCCCCAATGGGCTCCCAAATATCACTTTGCAGATTCCACGAAAAGAGTGTTAGCAAACTGCTTCCTGAGGTCTAAGCTGTAACTCTTTGAGATGAATTAACAGATCACAAAGAAGTCTCTCAGAAAGTTTCTTTCACGTTTGTACTGATTATATTTCCTTTATCAGCGTAGGCCTCAATGCGATCCAAAGTAGCCCTTCTCAGGTTCCTCAAAGACAGTGTTAATGGACTGTTCCAGGAAACATAAGTGTAACTCAGTGAGATGAATTCACACATCACCAAGAAGTTTCTAAGAAAGCTTCTCTCTAGTTTTCTTCGGAGGATATTTCCTTTATCACCGTAAGCTTCACTGTGCTAAGATGTATCCCATTGCAGATTTCAAGTAAACTGTGTTAAGAAACTGATCACTGAAGAGAACCGTGTAATTCTGTGAGTTGCATTCATATATCGAAGTGCATTTTCCCGGAAGGCTTCTTTCAAGTTTTTATCTGAAGACATTTCCTTTATCACCATAGCCCTCAATGAGCTCCCAAATATCACTTTGCAGAATTCACGACAACAGTGTCAGCAAACTGTTCCAAGAAGGGAAGGGTGGAACTCTGTGTGATGAAGTCACACATCAGAAAGCAATCTCTCAGAAAGCTTCCCTCTAGTTATTATCCGAGGATATTTCCTTTTTCACAATGGGCCCCAATGGGCTCCCAAATATCACTTTGCAGATTGCACGAGGAGTGTTGACAAACTGCTTCATGAGGTCTATGTTGCAACTCTGTGAGATGAATTCACAGATCACAAAGAAGTTTCTCAGAAAGCTTCTCTCACTTTTTGAACTGATGATATTTCCTTCATCAGCGTAGGCCTCAGTGCGATCCAACGCAGCCCTTCTCAGGTTCCTCAAAGACAGTGTTAATAGACTCTTCCGGGAAACAGAAGTGTAACTCTGTGAGATGAATTCACACATTATCAAGAAGTTTCTAAGAAAGCTTCTTTCTAGTTTTCATGTGAGCATATTTCCTTTCTCACCATAAACTTCATTGCGCTAAGACGTATCCCATTACAGATTTCAAGAAAACTGTTAGGAAAGTTATCACTGCAGAGAAAGGTGTCAATCTGGGAGTTGCTTTCATACGTCAAAGTGCATTTTCCCAGAAGGCTTCTTTCCAGTTTTTATCTGCAGATATTTCCTTTTTCATCATAGCCCTCAATGAGCTCGGAAATATCACTTTGCAGAATCCACGACAATAGTGGTAGCCAACTGTTCCAAGAAGGGAATGGTTTAACTCTGTTTGATGAAGTCACACATCAGAAAGAAATCTCTCAGAAAGCTGCTCTATAGCTATTATCTGAGGATATTTCCTTTTTCACAATGGGCCCCAAAGGGCTCCCAAATATCACTTTGCAGATTCCACGAAAGGAGTGTTAGCAAACTGCTTCATGACGACTAAGTTGTAATTCTGTGAAATGAATTCACAGATCACAAAAAAGTATCTCAGAAAGCTTCTTTCACGTTTTGAACTGATGATATTTCCTTATCTGCGTAGGCCTCAATGTGATCCAAAGTAGCCCTTCTCAGGTTCTTCACAGACAGTGTTAATGGACAGTTCCAGGAAACATAAGTGTAACTCTGTGAGATTCATTCACACAACACCAAGAAATTTCTAAGAAAACTTCTTTATACTTTTCATCTGAGGATATTTCCTTTGTCACCTTAAGCTTCATTGCACTAAGAAGTATCCCATTGCAGATTTCAAGAAAACTGTGTTAGCAATCTGATCACTGAAGAGCAACGTGTAACTCTGTGAGTTGCCTTCATACATCAAAGTGCATTTTCCCAGAAGGCTTCTTTCCTGTTTTTTCTGAAGATATTTCCTTTTTCACCAGAGCCCTCAATGAGCTCCTAAATATCACTTGGCAGAATCCACGACAATAGTGTTAGCAAACTGTCCCAAAAGGCCAGGGTGTAACTTTGTGTGATGAAGTCACACATCAGAAAGCAATCTCTCAGAAAGCTTCTCTCTAGTTATTACCTGAGGATATTTCCTTTTTCACAATGGGCCCCAATGGGCTCCCAAATATTTCTTTGCAGAGTCCACGACAACAGTTTTAGCAAACTGTTCATAGAAGGGAAGGATGGAACTCTGTGTGATGAAGTCACACATCAGAAAGCAACCTCTCAGAAAGCTTCTCTCCATTTATTATCTGAGGGTATTCCCTTTTTCACAATGGGCCTAATGGGCTCCCAAATATCACTTTGCAGTTTCCACGAAAAGAGTGATAGCAAACTGCTTCCGGAGGTCTAAGCTGTAACGCTTTGATAGGAATTCACAGATCACAAAGAAGTTTCTCAGAAAGCTTCTTTCACATTTTGAACTGATGATATTTCCTTTATCAGCATAGGCCTCAATGCGATCCAAAGTAGCCCTTCTCAGGTTCTTTAAAGACAGGGTTAATGGACTGTTCCAGGAAACATAAGTGTACCTCTGTGAGATGAGTTCACACATTACCAAGAAGGTTCTAAGAAAGCTTCTTTCTGGTTTTCCTCTGAAGATATTTCCTTTGTCACCATAAGCTTCATTGCCCTAAATAGTATCCCCTGGCAAATATCAAGAAAACCGTTAGCCAACTTATCACTCTAGAGAGAGGTTTAACTCTGTGAGTTGCATTTATACATCGAAGTGCATTTTCCCAGAAGGCTTCTTTCCAGTTTTGCTCTGAAGTTATTTCCTTTTTCACCATAGCCCTCAATGAGCTCCAAAATATCACTTTGCAGAATCCACGACAACTGTGTTAGCAAACTGTTCCAAGAAGGGGAGGGTGGAACTCTGTGTGGTGAAGTCACATATCAAGAACAATCTCTCAGAAAGCTTCTCTCTAGTTATTGTCTGAGGATATTTCCTTTTTCACAATGGGCCCCAAAGGTCTCCCAAATATCACTTTGCAGATTCCAGGAAAAGAGTGTTAGCAGAGGGGGCGGAGCAAGATGGCCGAATTGGAAGATCTCCTGTCTCCAACTCCCAATGCGAGCGACACAGAAGACCGGTGATTTCTGCATTTTCAACTGAGGTACTGGGGTCATCTCACTAGGGAGTGCCGGACAATCGGTGCTGGTCAGCTGCTGCACCCTGACCAGCGAGAGCTGAAGCCGGGCGAGGCATCACCTCACCTGGAAGTGCAAGGGGGAAGGGAATCCGTTTTCCTAGCCAGGGGAACTGAGACACACAACACCTGGAAAATCAGGCAACTCCCACCCCAATACTGCACTTTAAGGAAACAGGCACACCAGGAGAATATATCCCACACCTGGCCGGGAGGGTCCCATGCCCAGGGAGCCTCTCTCACTGCTAACACAGCAGTCTGTGGCCATCTATCCGCAAGGCAGCAGTGAGGCTGGGGGAGGGACGTGCGCCATTGCTGAGGCTTAAGTAGGTAAACAAAGCTGCTGGGAAGCTCGAACTGGGTGGAGCTCACAGCAACTCAAGGAAGACTGCCTGTCTCTATAGTCTCCACCTCTGGGGACAGCGCACAGCTGAAGACCAACAGGGGAAGCAGTCTGGCCCGATGCAGACGCGAACGACTCGGTCTGACAGCTTTGGGGAGAGCCGTGGATCTCCCAACGCGGAGGTTGAGATCTGAGAACGGACAGACTGCCTGCTCAGGTGGGTCCCTGACCCCTGAGTAGCCTAGCTGGGAGACATCCCCCACTAGGGGCAGTCTGACACCCCACACCTCACAGGGTGGAGTACACCCCTGAGAGGAAACTTCCAAAGGAAGAATCAGACAGGTACACTCGCTGTTCAGCAATATTCTATCTTCGGAAACCTCTGCTGCTGATACCCAGGCAAACAGGGTCTGGAGTGGACCTCAACCAATCTCCAACAGACCAACAGACAGTCCTTCTGACTGTCAGAAGGAAAACTATCAAACAGGAAGGACACCTATACCAAAACCCCATCAGTACGTCACCATCATCAAAGACCAGAGGCAGATAAAACAACAAAGACGGGGAAGAAGCAGGGCAGAAAAGCTGGAAATTCGAAAAATAAGAGCGCATCTCTCCCTGCAAAGGAGCGCAGCCCATTGCCAGCAACGGATCGAAGCTGGTCAGAGAAAGACTTGGACAAGAAGAGAGAAGAAGGCTTCAGTCCATCAAACTTCTCAGAGCTAAAGGTGGAATTACGTACCCAGCGCAAAGAAACTAAAAATCTTGAATAAAGAGTGGAAGAATTGACAGCTAGACTAATTAATGCAGAGAAGATCATCAACGAAATGACAGAGACGAAAACCATGACACGAGAAATACGTGACAATTGCAGAAGCTTCAATAACCAACTCGATCAACTGGAAGAAAGAGTATCAGCGATTGAGGATCAAATGAATGAAATGAAGCGAGAAGAGAAACCAAAAGAAAAAAGAAGAAAAAGAAATGAACAAAGCATGCAAGAAGTATGGGATTACGTAAAAAGACCTAATGTACGTATGATTGGGGTGCCTTAAAGTGAGGGGAAATATGGAACCAAGTTAGAAAACACTCTTCAGGATATCATCCAGGAGAACTTCCCCAGCCTAGTAGGGCAGGCCAACATTCAAATTCAGGAAATACAGAGAACGCCACAAAGATACTCCTCCAGAAGAGCAACTCCAAGACACATAATTGTCAGATTCACCAAAGTTGAAATGAAGGAAAAAATCTTAAGGGCACCCAGAGAGAAAGGTCGGGTTACCCACAAAGGGAAGCCCATCAGACTAACAGCAGATCTCTCGGCAGAAACTCCACAAGCCAGAAGAGAGTGGGGGCCAATATTCAACGTTCTTAAAGAAAAGAATTTTCAACCCAGAATTTCATATCCAGCCAAACTAAGTTTCATAAGTGAAGGAGAAATAAAATCCTTTACAGATAAGCAAATGCTTAGAGATTTTGTCACCACCACGCCTGCCTTACAAGAGACCCTGAAGGAAGCCCTAAACATGGAAAGGAAAAAACTGTACCAGCCATTGCAAAAACATGCCAAAATGTAAAGACCATCGAGGCTAGGAAGAAACTGCATCAACTAACGAGCAAAATAAACAGTTAATATCATAATGGCAGGATCAAGTTCACACATAACAATATTAACCTTCAATGTAAATGGACTAAATGCTCCAATTAAAAGACACAGACTGGCAAACTGGATAAAGAGCCAAGACCCATCAGTCTACTGTATTCAGGAGACCCATCTCACATGCAGAGACATACATAGGCTCAAAATAAAGGGATGGAGGAAGATCTACCAAGCAAATGGAGAACAAAAAGAAGCAGGGGTTGCAATACTAGTCTCTGATAAAAGAGACTTTAAACCATCAAAGATCAAAAGAGACAGAGAAGGCCATTACATAATGGTAAAGGGATCAATTCAACAGGAAGAGCTAACTCTCCTAAATATATATGCACCCAATACAGGAGCACCCAGATTCATAAAGCAAGTTCTTAGAGACTTCCAAAGAGACTTAGACTCCCATACAATAATAATGGGAGACTTCAACACTCCACTGTCAACATTAGAGAGATCAACGAGACAGAAAGTTAACAAGGATATCCAGGAATTGAACTCATCTCTGCACCAAGCGGACCTAATAGACATCTATAGAACTCTCCACCCCAAATCAACAGAAAATACATTCTTCTCAGCACCACATCGTACTTATTCCAAAATTGACCACATAATTGGAAATAAAGCACTCCTCAGCAAATGTAAAAGAACAGAAATTATCACAAACTGTCTCTCAGACCACAGTGCAATCAAACTAGAACTCAGGACTAAGAAACACAATCAAAACCGCTCAACTACATGGAAACTGAACAACCTGCTCCTGAATGACTACTGGGTACATAACGAAATGAAAGCGGAAATAAAGATGTTCTTTGAAACCAATGAGAACAAAGATACAACATACCAGAATCTCTGGGACACATTTAAAGCAGTGTGTAGAGGGAAATTTATAGCACTAAATGCCCACAAGAGAAAGCAGGAAAGATCTAAAATTGACACTCTAACATCACAATTAAAAGAACTGGAGAGGCAGGAGCAAACACATTCAAAAGCGACCAGAAGGCAAGAAATAACTAAGATCAGAGCAGAACTGATGGGGATAGAGACACAAAAAACCCTCCAAAAAATCAATGAATCCAGGAGTTGGTTTTTTGAAAAGATCAACAAAATTGACAGACCGCAAACAAGGCTAATAAAGAAAAAAAGAGAGAGGAATCAAATAGACGTAATAAAAAATGATAAAGGGGATATCACCACAGACCCCACAGAAATGCAAACAACCATCAGAGAATACTATAAACGCCTCTACGCAAATCAACTAGAAAATCTGGAAGAAATCGATAATTTCCTGGACACTTACACTCTCCCAAGTCTAAACCAGGAAGAAGTTGAATCCCTGAATAGACCAATAACAGGCTCTGAAATTGAGGCAACAATTAATAGCCTACCCACCAAAAAAAGTCCAGGACCAGATGGATTCACAGCTGAATTCTACCAGAGGTACAAGGAGGAGCTGGTACCATCCCTTCTGAAACTATTCCAATCAATAGAAAAAGAGGGAATCCTCCCTAACTCATTTTATGAGGCCAACATCATCCTGATACCAAAGCCTGGCAGAGACACAACAAAAAAAAGAGAATTTTAGACCAATATCCCTGATGAACATCGATGCAAAAATTCTCAATAAAATACTGGCAAACCGGATTCAGCAGCACATCAAAAAGCTTATCCAACATGGTCAAGTGGGCTTCATCCCTGGGATGCAAGGCTGGTTCAACATTCGCAAATCAATAAACGTAATCCAGCATATAAACAGAACCAAAGACAAGAACCACATGATTATCTCAATAGATGCAGAAAAGGCTTTTGACAAATTTCAACAGCCCTTCATGCTAAAAACGCTCAATAAATTCGGTATTGATGGAACGAACCGCAAAATAATAAGAGCTATTTATGACAAACCTACCCCTAATATTATACTGAATGGGCAAAACCTGGAAAAATTCACTTTGAAAACTGGCACAAGACAGGGTTGCCCTCTCTCACCACTCCTATTCAACATAGTCTTGGAAGTTCTGGCTAGGGCAATCAGGCAAGAGAAAGAAATCAAGGGTATCCAGTTAGGAAAAGAAGAAGTCAAATTGTCCCTGTTTGCAGATGACATGATTGTATATTTAGAAAACCCCATCGTCTCAGCCCAAAATCTCCTTAAGCTGATAAGCAACTTCAGCAAAGTCTCAGGATACAAAATTAATGTGCAAAAATCACAAGCATTCTTATACACCGGTAACAGACAAGCAGAGAGCCAAATCAGGAATGAACTTCCATTCACAATTGCTTCAAAGAGAATAAAATACATAGGAAACCAGCTTACAAGGGATGTAAAGGACCTCTTCAAGGAGAACTACAAACCACTGCTCAGTGAAATCAAAGAGGACACAAACAAATGGAAGAACATACCATGCTCATGGATAGCAAGAATCAATATCATGTAAATGGCCATACTGCCCAAGGTTATTTATAGATTCAATGCCATCCCCATCAAGCTACCAATGAGTTTCTTCACAGAATTGGAAAAAACTGCTTTAAAGTTCATATGGAACCAAAAAAGAGCCCGCATTGCAAAGACAATCCTAAGTCAAAAGGACAAAGCTGGAGACGTCATGCTACCTGACTTCAAACTATACTACAAGGCTACAGTAACCAAAACAGCATGGTACTGGTAGCAAAACAGAGATATAGACCAATGGAACAGAACAGAGTCCTCAGAAATAATACCAAGACATTTCTAAGAAAGATTCTTTCTAGTTTTCATCTGAGGATATTTCCTCTGTCACCGTAAGCTTCACTGCGCTAAGAAGTATCTCATTGCAGATTTCAAGAAAACTGTGTTAGCAAACTGATCACTGCAGGTAAACTTGTAACTCTGTGAGTTGCATTCATACATCGAAGTGCTTTTTCCCAAAAGGCTTCTTTCCAGTTTTTATCTGAAGATATTTCCTTTTTCACTATAGCCCTCAAGGAGCTCCCAAATATCACTTTGCAGAATCCACAACGACAGTGTTAGCAAACTGTTCCAAGAAGGGAAGGGTGGAACTCTGGGTGATGAAGTCACACATCAGAAAGCATTCTCTCAGAAAGCTTCTCTCTAGTTATTATCTGTGGATATTTCCTTTTTCACACTGGGCCCCAATGGGCTCCCAAATATCACTGTGTAGTTTCCACGAAAAGAGTGTTAGCAAACTGCTTCCTGAGGTCTAAGCTGTAACACTGTGAGATGAATTCACAGATCACAAAGAAGTTTCTCAGAAAGCTTCTTTCACGTTTTAACTTAAGACATTTCCTTTATCACCGTAGCCCTCAATGCGATCCAAAGTAGCCCTTCTCATTTTCCTCAAAAACAGTGTTAATGGACTGTTCCAGGAAACATAAGCGTAACTCTGTGAGATGAACTCACACCTCACCACGAAGTTTCTTAGAAACCTTCCTTCTAATTTTCATCTGAGGATATTTCCTTTGTCACCGTAAGCTTCATTGTGCTAACAAGTATCCCATTGCAGTTTTCAAGAAGACTGTGTTAGCAAATTGATCCCTGAAGAGAAACGTGTAATTCTGTGAGTTGCATTCATCCATCGAAGTGCATTTTCCCAGAAGGCTTCTTTCTAGTTTTTATCTGAAGATATTTCCTTTTTCACCATAGGCCTCAATGAGCTTCCAAATATTACTTTGCAGAATCCACAACAACTGTGTTGGCAAACTGTTCCAAGAAGGGAAGGGTGGAACCCTGTGTGATGAAGTCACACCTCAGAAAGCAATTTCTCAGAAAGGTTCTCTCTAGTTATTATCTGAGGATATTTCCTTTTTCACAGTGGGCCCCAATCGGCTCCGAGATATCACTTTGCAGATTCCACGAAAAGTGTGTTAGCAAACAGCGTCGTGAGTTCTAAGCTGTAAATCTGTGAGATGAATTCACAGATCACAAAGAACTTTCTCAGAAAGCTTCTTTGACATTTTGAACTAATGATATTTCCTTTATCAGCGTAGGCCTCAATGTGATCCAAAGTAGCCATTCTCAGGTTCCTCAAAGACATTGTTAATGGACTGTCCCAGAAAACATAAATGTAACTCTGTGAAGTGAATTCCAACATCACAAAGAAGTTTTTTAAGAAAGCTTCCTTCTAGTTTTCATCTGAGAATATTTCCTTTGTCATCGTAATCTTCATTGTGCTATGGAGCATCCCATTGCAGATTTCAAGATAACTGTGTTAGGAAACTGATCACTGAACAGAAAGGTGTAACTCTGTGAGTTGCATTCATACATCGAAGTGCGTTTTCCCAGAAGGCTTCTTTCCAGTTTTTATCTGAAGATATTTCCTTTTTCACCATAGCCCTCAATGAGCTTCCAAATATCACTTTGCAGAATCCACAACAACTGTGTCAGCAAAATGTTCCAAGAAAGAAAGGGTGGAACTCTGTGTGATGAAGTCACAGATTAGAAAGCAATCTCTCACAAAGCTTCCCTCCAGTTATTATCTGAGGACATTTCCTTTTTCACCATGGGCCCCAATGGGCTCCGAAATATCACTTTGCAGATCCCATGAAAGGAGTGTTAGCAAACTGCTTCATGTGGAATACGTTTACACACTATGAGATGAATTCACAGATCGCAAAGAAGTTTCTCGGAAAGCTTCTTTCACGTTTTACACTGATGATATTTCCTTTATCACCGTAGGCCTCAATGAGATCCCAATTAGCCCTTCTCGGGATCCTCAAAGACAGTGTTAATGGACTCTTCCAGAAAACATAAGTGTAACTCTGTGAGATTAATTCACACATCACCAAGAAGTTTCTAAGAAAGCTTCCTTCTAGTTTTCATCTGAGGATGTTTCCTTTGTCACCATAAGCTTCATTGCCCTAAGAAGGATCCCATTACAGATTTCAAGAAAAGTGTGTTAGCAAATTCATCACTGAAGAGAAAGGTTTAAATCTGTGAGTTGCATTCATACATCGAAATGCACTTTCCCAGAAGGCTTCTTTCCCGTTTTTATCTGAAGATATTTCGTATTTCACCACAGCCCTCAAAGAGCTCCCTAATATCATTTTGCAGAATCCACGACAACTGTGTTAGCAAACTGTTCCAAGAAGGGAGGGGTGGAACTCTGTGTGATGCAGTCACATATCAGAAAGCAATCTCTCAGAAAGCTTCTCTCTAGTTATTATCTGAGGATATTTCCTTTTTCACAACGGGCCCCAATGGGCTCCCTAATATCACTTTGCAGATTCCACGAAAAGCGTGTTAGCAAACTGCTTCCTGAGGTCTAAGCTGTAACACTGTGAGATGAATTCACAGATCACAAAGAAGTTTCTCAGAAAGCTTCTTTCACGTTTTAACTTAAGACATTTCCTTTATCACCGTAGCCCTCAATGCGATCCAAAGTAGCCCTTCTCAGTTTCCTCAAAAACAGTGTTAATGGACTGTTCCAGGAAACATAAGTGTAACTCTGTGAGATGAACTCACACATCACCACGAAGTTTCTTAGAAACCTTCCTTCTAATTTTCATCTGAGGATATTTCCTTTGTCACCGTAAGCTTCATTGCGCTAAGAAGTATCCCATTGCAGATTTCAAGAAAACTGTGTTAGGAAACTGATCACTGAAGAGAAATGTGTAAATCTGTGAGCTGCATTTATACTTCAAAGTGCATGTTCCAAAAGGCTTCTTTCCAGTTTTTATCTGAAGTTATTTCCTTTTTCACCATAGCCCTCAATGAGCTCCGAAATATCCCTTTGCAGAATCCATGACCACAGTGTTAGCAAACTGTTCCAAGAAGGGAAGGGTGGAAGTCTGAGTGATGAAGTCTCACATCAGAAAGCAATCTCTCAGAAAGCTTCTCTCTAGTTATTATCTGAGGATATTTCCTTTTTCACAATGGACCCCAAGGGGCTCCCAAATATCACTTTGCAGGTTCCACGAAGAGTGTTAGCAATCTGCTTTCTGAAGTCAAAGCTGTAACTCTCTGAGATGAATTCACAGATCGCAAAGTAGATTCTCAGAAAGCTTCTTTCACGTTTGGAACTGATGATATTTCCTTTATCAGCGTAGGCCTCAATGCCAGCCAAAGTAGCCACTCACAGGTTCCTCAAAGACAGTGTTAATGGACTGTTCCAGGAAACATAAGTGTAACTTTGTGAGATGAACTCACACATCACCAAGACATTTCTAGGAAAGCTTCTTTCTAGTTTTCATCTGAGGATATTTCCTTTGACAACATAAGCTTCATTGCGCTAAGAAGTATCCCATTGCACATTTCAAGAAAAATGTGTTGGGAAACTGATCACTGAAGAGAAACGTGTAGCTCTGTGAGTAGCATTCATACATTGAAGTGCGTTTTCCCAGAAGGCTTCTTTCCAGTTTTTACCTGAAGATATTTCCTTTTTCACCATAGCCCTCAATGAGGTCCCAAATATCACTGGGCAGATTCCACGAAAAGAGTGTTAGCAGACTGCTTCCTGAGATCTAAGCTGTAACTCTGTGAGATGAATTCACAGATCACAAAGAAGTTTCTCAGGAAGCTTGTTCACGTTTTGAACTGATGATATTTCCTTTATCAGCGTAGGCCTCAATGAGATCACATGTAGCCCTTCTCAGGTTCCTCAAAGACAGTGTTAATGGACTGTTCCAGGAAACATAAGTGTAACACTGTGAGATGAATTCACACATCACCCAGAAGCTTCTAGGAAAGCTTCTTTCTATTTTTCATCTGACGATACTTCCTTTGTCACCGTAAGGCTCATTGCTCTCAGAAGTATCCCATTGCAGATTTCAAGAAAACTGTGTTAGGAAAGTGATCACTGAAGAGAACCGTGTAAATATGTGAGTTGCATTCATCCATCGAAGTGCATTTTCCCAGAAGGCTTCTTTCTAGTTTTTATCTGAAGATATTTCCTTTTTCACAAAAGCCCTCAATGAGCTCCCAAATATCACTTTGCAGAATCCACGACAACAGTGTTAGCAACCTGTTCCAAGAAGGGAAGGGTGGAACTCTGTGTAATGAAGTCACACATCAGAAAGCAATCTCTCTGAAAGCTTTTCTCTAGTTATTATCTGAGGATACTTCCTTTTTCACAATGGGCCCCAATGGGCTCCCAAATATCACTTTGCAGATTCCACGAAAACAGTGTTAGCAAACTACTTCCTGAGGTCTAAGCTGTAACACTGTGAGATGAATTCACAGATCACAGAGAAGTTTCTCAGAAACCTTCTTTCACATTTTGAACTGATGATATTTCCTTCTTCAGCGTAGGCCTCAATGCGATCCAAAGTAGCCTTTTTCACTTTCCTCAAAGACAGTGTTTATGGACTGTTCCCGGAAACATAAGTGTAACTCTGTGAGATAAATGCACACATCACCAAGAAGTTTCTAGGAAAGCTTCTTTCTAGTTTTCATGCGAGGATATTTCCTTTGTCACCGTACGCTTCTTTGAGCTAAGAGGTATCCAATTGCAGATTTCTAGAAATCTGTGTTAGGAAACTGATCATTGAAGAAAAACCTGTATACTCTGTGAGTTACATTCATACATGGTAGTGCATTTTCCCAGAAGGCTTCTTTCCAGTTTTAATCTGAATATATTTCCTTTTTCACAATCGCCCTCTATGAGCTCCCAAATATCACTTGGCAGAATACACGACAACAGCGTTAGCAAACTGTTCTAAGAAGGGAAGGGTGGAACTCTGGTGATGAAGTCACACATCAGGAAGCAATGTCTGAGAAAGCTTCTCTCTAGTTATTATCTGAGGATATTTCCTTTTTCACAATGGGCCCCAATGGGCTCCCAAATATCTCTTTGCAGATTCCACGAAAAGAGTGTTAGCAAACTGCTTCCTGAGTTCTAAGCTGTAACTCTGTTCGATGGTTTCACAGATTACAAAGAAGATTCTCAGAAAGCTTCTTTCACGTTTTGAAGTGATCATATTTCCTTTATCAGCATAGGCCTCAATGTGATTCAAAGTAGCCCTTCTCAGGTTCCTCAAGGACAGTGTTAATGGACTGTTCCAGGAAACATAAGTGTAACTGTGTGAGATGAATTCACACAGCACCAAGAAGATTCTAAGCAAGCTTCTTTCTAATTTTCATCTGAGGATATTTCCTTTCTCACTGTAAGCTTCATTGCGCTAAGAAGTATCCAATTGCAGATTTCAAGAAAACTGTATTAGCAAACTGATCACTGAAAAGAAAGGTTTAACTCTGTTAGTTACATTCATACATCGAAGTGCATTTTCCAGAAGGCTTCTTTACTCTTTTTATCTGAAGATATTTCCTTTTCCACCATAGCCCTCAATGAGCTCCCAAATATCACTTCGTAGAATCCAGGACAACTGTGTTAGCAAACGGTTCTGCGAAGGGAATGTTGGAAATCTGTGTGATGAAGTCACACCTCAGAAAGTAATCTCTCAGAAAGTTTCTCTCTAGGTATCATCTGAGGATATTTCCTTTTACACCATGGGCCCCAATGGGTTCCCAAATATCACCTTGCAGATTCCAAGAAAAGAGTGTAGGCAAACTGCTTCATGAGGACTGCGCTGTATCTCTGTGAGATGAATTCACAGATCACAAAGAAGTTTCTCAGACACCTTTTTGCACTTTTTGAACTGATGATATTTCCTCTATCAGCGTAGGCCTCAATGCGATCCAAAGTAACACTTCTCAGTTTCCTCAAAGACAGTGTTAATGGACTGTCCCAGGAAACATAAGTGTAACTGTGTGAGATGAATTCACACATCACCAAGAAGTTTCTAAGAAAGTTTCTTTCTCGTTTTCATCTGAGGATATTTTCTTTGTCACCATAAGCTTCATTGGGCTAAGAAGTATCGCATTGCAGATTTCAAGAAAACTGTGTTAGCAAACTGATCAATGAAAAGAAAGGTGTAACTCTGTGAGTTGCATTCATACATCGACGTGAATTTTCCCAGAAGGCTTTTTTCCTATTTTTATCTGAAGATATTTCCTTTTTCACCATAGCCCTCAATGAGCTCCCAAATTATCACTTTTCAGAATCCAGGACAACAGTGTTAGCAAACAGTTCCAAGAAGAGAAGGGTGGAACTCTGTGTGATGAAGTCACGACTCAGAAAGCAATCTCTCAGAGAGCTTCTCTCTAGTGATTATCTGTGGATATTTCCTTTTTCACTATGGGTCCCAAAGGGCTCCGAAATATCACTTTGCAGATTCCACGAAAAGAGTGTTAGTAAACTGCTTTATGAGGGCTAAGTTGTAACTCTGTGAGATGAATTCACAGACCACAAAGAAGTTTCTCATAAAGCTTCTTTGACGTTTTTAACTAATGATATTTCCTTTATCAGCGTAGACCTCAATGCGATGCAAAGCAACCCTTCTCAGGTTCTTCAAAGACAGTCTTAATGGCCTGTTCCTGGAAACATAAGTGTAACTCTGTGAGATGAATTCACACATCACGAAGAAATTTCTAAGGAAGCTTCTTCCTAGTTTTCATCTGAGGGTATTTCTTATGTCACCATAAGCTTCACTGCGCTAAGAAGTATCCCATGGCAGATTTCAAGAAACCTGTGTTATGAAACTGATCACTGAAGAGAAACATGTAACTCTGTTACTTGCATTCATACATCGAAGTGCATTTTCCCAAAAGGCTTCTTTCCAGTTTTATCTGAAGAAATTTCCTTTTTCACCATAGCCCTCAATGAGCTCCCAAATATCACTTTGCAGAATGCACGACAACAGTGTTAGCAAACTGTTCCAAGAAGCTAAGGGTGGAACTCTGTGTGATGACGTGACACATCAGAAAGCAACCTCTCAGAAAGCTTCACTCTTGTTATTATCTGAGGGTATTTCCTTTTTCACAATGGGCTCCAATGGGCTCCCTAATATCACTTTGCAGATTCCATGAAAAGAGTGTTAGCAAACTGCTTCATGAGGACTAAGTTGTAACTCTGTGAGATGAATTCACAGATCACAAAGAAGTTTCTCAGAAAGCTTCTTTCACGTTTTGAACTGATGATATTTCCTTTATCAGCGTAGGCCTCAATGCGATCCAATGCAGCGCTTCTCAGGTTCCTCAAAGACAGTGTTAATGGACAGTTCCCGGAAAAATAAGTGTAACTGTGTGTGATGAATTCACACAGCACCAAGAAGTTTCTAAGCAAGCTTCTTTCTAGTTTTCATCTGAGGATATTTCCTTTCTCACCGTAAGCTGCATTGCGCTAAGAAGTATCCCATTGCAGATTTCAAGAAAACTGTGTTAGCAAACTGATCACTGAAGAGAAAGATGTAACTCTGTTAGTTGCATTCATCCATCGAAGTGCATTTTCCCCGAAGCCTTCTTTACAGTTTTTATCTGAAGATATTTCCTTTTTCACCATAGCCCTCAATGAGCTCCCAAGTATCACTTTGTAGAATCCACGACAACTGTGTTAGCAAATGGTTCCACGAAGGGAATGCTGGAACTCTGTGTGATGAAGTCACACCTCACAAAGTAATCTCTCAGAAAGTTTCTCTCTAGGTATTATCTGAGGAAAGTTCCTTTTTCACCATGGGCCCCAGTGGGCTCCCAAATATCACCTTGCAGATTCAGAGAAAAGAGTGTGGGCAAACTGCTTCATGAGGACCACGCTGTAACTCTGTGAGATGAATTCACAGATCACAAAGAAGTTACTCAGACACCTTCTCGTATTTTTAAACTGATGATATTTCCTTTATCAGTGTAGGCCTCAATGCAATCCAAAGTAGCACTTCTCAGATTACTCAAAGACAGTGTTAATGGACTCTTCCAGGAAACATAAGTGTAACTCTGTGAGATGAACTCACACATTACCAAGTAGTTTCTAAGAAAGCTTCTTTCTCGTTTTCATCTGAGGATATTTCCTTTGTTAATGTAAGTTTATTGCGCTAATATCCCATTGCAGATTTCAAGAAAACTGTGTTAGCAAGCTGATCACTGAAGAGAAAGGTGTAACTGTGTGAATTGCACTCATACATCGAAGTGCATTTTCTCAGAAAGCTTCTTTCCAGTTATTATCTGAAGATATTTCCTTTTTCACCAAGTCCCTCAATAAGCTCTGAAATATCAATTTGCTGAATCCACGACAACTGTGTTAGCAAACTGTTCCAAAAAGGGAAGGGTGGAACTCTGTGTGATGAAATTACACCTCCGAAAGCAGTATCTCAGAAAGCTTCTCTCTAATTATTATCTGAGGATATTTCCTTTTTCACAATGGGCCCCAATGGGCTCCCAAATATCACTTTGCAGATTCCACGAAAAGAGCAGTTGCAAACTGCTTCATGAGGACTAAGTTGTAACTGGGTGAGACGAATGCACAGATCACAAAGAAGGTCCTCAGAAAGCTTCTCTCACTTTCTGAACTGATTATATTTCCTGTATCAGCGTAGAACTCAATGCGATTCAAAATAGCCCTTTTCAGGTTCCTCAAAGTCAGTGGTAATGGACTGTTCCAGGAAACATAAGTGTAACTCTGGGAGATGAATTCACACATCACCAAACCTTTCCTAAGAAAGCTTCTTTCTAGTTTTCATCTGAGGATATTTCCTTTCTCACCGTAAGCTTCATTGCGCTAAGATATATCCGATTGAAGATTTCAAGAAAACTGTGTTAGCGAACTGATCACTGAAGAGAAAGGTGTAACTCTTTGAGATGCATTCACAGTTCACAAAGAAGTTTCTTAGAAATTTTCTTTTACGTTTTGAACTGATGATATTTCCTTCATCACCAGAGGCCTCAATGCGATCCAAAGCAGCCCTTCCCAAGTTCGTAAAAGATAGTGTTAATGGACTCTTCCAGGAAGCATAAGTGTAACTCTGTGAGATGAATTAACACATCACCAAGAAGGTTCTAAGAAAGCTTCTTTCAAGTTTTAATCTGAAGATATTTGATTTGTCACCGTAAGCTTCATTGCACTAAGAAATATCCCATTTGCAGATTTCAAGAAAAGTGTGTTAGGAAACTGATCACTGAAGAGAAACGTGTAACTCTGTGAGTTGCATTCATACATCGAAGTGCAGTTTCCCAGAAGGATTCTTTCCAGTTTTTATCTGAAGATATTTCCTTTTTCGCCATAGACTTCAATGAGCTCCCAAATATCACTTTGCAGAATCCACGACAACAGTGTTAGCCAACTGTTCCAAGAAGGGAAGGGTGGAACTCTGTGTGATGAAGTCACACCTCAGAAAGCAATCTCTCAGAAAGCTTCTCTCTAGTTATTATCTGAGTATATTTCCTTTTTCACAATGGGCCCCAATGGGTTCCTAAATATCACTTTGTAGATTCCACGAAAAGAGTGTTAGCAAACTGCTTCATGAGGACAAAGGTGTAACCCTGCGAGATGAATTCACAGATCACAAAGAAGTTTCTCAGAAAGGTAATCTCACGTTTTGAACTGATGATATTTGCTTTATCAGCATAGGCCTCAATGCGATGCAAAGTAGCCCTGCTGAGGATCCTCAAAGACAGTGTTAATAGACTGTTCCAGGAAACGTAAGTGTAACACTGTGAGATGAATTCACACATCACCAAGAAGTTTCTAAGAAAGCTTCTTTCTAGTTTTCATCTCAGGATATTTCTTTTGTCACCGTAAGCTTCATTGGGCTAAGAAGTATTCCCCTGCAGATTTCAAGAAAACTGTGTTAGCAAAATGATCACTGAAGAGAAAACTGTCAGTCTTTGAGTTGAATTCATTCATCGAAGCGCATTTTTCCAGAAGGCTTCTTTCCAGTTTTTATCTGAAGGTATTTCCTTTTTCACCATACCCCTCAATGAGCTCCCAAATATCACTTTAATGAATCCATGACAATAGTGTTAGCAAACTGTTCCAAGAAGGGAAAGGTGGAACTCTGTGTGATGAAGTAACACATCAGAATGTAATCTCTCAGAAAGCTTCTCTCTAGTATTATCTGAGTATATTTCCTTTTTCACAATGACCCCACTGGGCTCACAAATATCACTTTGCAGATTCCACGAATAGAGTGTTAGCAAACTGCTTCCTGAGGTCTAAACTGTAACTCTGTGATATGAATTCACAGATCACAAAGAAGTTTCTCAGAAAGCAGCTTTTACGTTTTGAACTGATGATATTTCCTTTATCAGCATAGGCCTCAATGCAATCCTAAGTAGCCCTTCTCAGGTTCCTCAAAGACAGTGTTAATGGACAGTTCCAGGAAACATAAGTGTAACTCTGTGAGATGAATTCAAACATCCCCAAGAAATTTCTACGTAAGCTTCTTTCTAGTTTTCATTTGAGGATATTTACTTTGTCACCCTAAGCTTCATTGCGCTAGAAAGTATCCCATTGCAGATTTCAAGAAAATTATGTTAGCAAATTTATCACTGATGAGAAGGGTGTAACTCTGTGAGTTCCATTCATACATAGAAGTGCATTTTTCCAGAAGGCTTTCTTCCAGTTTTTATCTGAAGATATTTCCTTTTTCACCATAGCCTCACTGAGCTCCCAAATTTCACTTTGCAAAATCCACGACAACTGTGTTAGCAAACTGTTCCAAGTAGGGAAGCGTGGAACTCTGTGTGATGAAGTCACACATGAGAAATCAATCTCTCAGAAAGCTTCTCTTTAGTTATCATCTGAGGATATTTCCTTTTTAACAATGGGCCCCAATGGGCTCCCAAATATCACTTTGCAATTTCCAAAAGAAGTGTGTTAGCAAACTGTTTCCTGAGGTCTAAGCTGTAACTCTGTGACATGAATTCACAGATCACAGGAAGTTCCTCAGAAAGCTTCTTTGACGTTTTCAACTGATGATACTTCCTTTATCAGTGTAGGCCGCAATGCGATCCAAAATACGCCTTCTCAGTTTCCTCAAAAAGAGTGTTACTGGACGGTTCCAGGAAACATAAGTGTAACTCTGTGAGATGAATTCACACGTTACCAAGAATTTTCTAAGAAAGCTTCCTTCTAGTTTTAATCTGAGGATATTTCCTTTGTCATCGTAAGCTTCATTGCGCTAAGAAGGATCCCATTGCAGACTCCAAGAAAACTGTCTTAGCAAACTGATCACTGAAGGGAAAGGTGCCACTCTGTGAGTTACATTCCTACATCCAAGTGCATTTTCCCAGAAGGCTTCTTTCCAGTTTTTATCTGAAGATATTTCCCTTTTCACCATAGTCCTCAATGAGCTCCCAAATATCACTTTGCAGAATCCACGACAACTGTGTTAGCAAACTGTTCCAAGAAGGGAAGGGTGGAACTTTGAGTGATGAAGTCACTCCTCAAAAAGCAATCTCTCAGAAAGGTTCTCTCTACTTATTATCTGAGGATATTTCCTTATTCACAATGGGACCCAATGGGCTCCCAAATATCACTTTGCAGATTCCACGAAAAGAGTGTTAGCAAACTGCTTCATGATGCCTAAGTTGAAACACCGTGATATGAATTCACAGATCACAAAGAAGTTTCTCAGAAAGCTTCTCTCACTTTTCGAACTGATGATATTTCCTTTATGAGCGTAGGTCTCATAGCGATCCAACGTAGCCCTTCTCAGATTCCTCAAAGACAGTGTTATTGGACTGTTCTAGGAAATATAAGTGTAACTCTGTGAGATGAATTCACACATCACCAAGAAGTTTCAAAGAAAGCTTCTTTCTCGTTTTCATCTGAGGATGTTTCCTTGTCACCGTAGGCTTCATTGCACTAAGAAATATGCCATTGCAGATTTCAAGAAAACTGTTAGGAAGCTGATCACTGAAGAGAAAGGTGTACCTCTGTGAGTTGCATTCATACTTCAAAGTGCATTTTCCCAGAAGGCTTCTTTCCAGTTTTCATCTGAAGTTACTTCCTTTTTCTCCAGAGCCCTCAATGAGCTCCCAAATACCACATTTCAGAATCCCGAACAACTGGGTTAGCAAACTGTTTCAAGAAGGGAAGGGTGGAAATCTGTGTGATGAAGTCACACATCAGAAAGCCATCTATCAGAAAGATTCTCTCTAGTTATTATCTGAGGATATTTCCTTTTTCACAATGGGCCCAAATGGGCTCCCAAATATCACTCTGCAGATTCCACGAAAAGAGTGATAGCAAACTGCTGCCTGAGGTGTAAGCTGTAACACTGTGAGATGAATTCACAGGTCACAAAGAATATTCTCACAAAGCTTCACTCACTTTTTGAACTGATGATATTTCCTTTGTCAGCGTAGACCTCAATGTGATCCAAAGTAGCCCTTCTTAGGTTCTTCAAAGACAGTGTTAATGGACTGTTCCAGGAAATATAAGTGTAATTCTGTGAGACAAATTCACACACCACCAAGAAGTTTCTAGTAAAGCTTCTTTCTACTTTTTATCTGAGGATATTTCCTTTGTCACCGTAAGCTTCATTGCGCTAAGAAGTATCCCATGGCAGATTTCAAGAAAACTGTCTTAACAAACTTATCACTGAAGAGGAAAGTGTAACTCTCTGAGTTGCATTCATACATCAAAGTGCATTTTCACAGAAGGCTTCTTTCCTGTTTTTACCTATAGATATTTCCATTTTGAACATAGCCCTCAATGAGCTCCCAATTATCACTTGGCAGAATCTACGACAATAGTGTTAACAAACTGTTCCAAGAAGGGAAGGGTGAAACTCTGTGTGATGAAGTCACACATCAGAGAGCAATCTCTCAGAAAGTTTCTCTCTAGTTATTATCTGAGGATATTTCCTTTTTCACAATGCGCCCCAAACGGCTCCAAAATATCACTGTGCAGATTCCATGAAAAGAGTGTTAGCAAACTGCTTCCTGCAGTCTCAGCTGTAACTCTGTGAGATGAATTCACAGATCACAAAGAAGTTTCTCAGAAAGGTCCTTTCACGTTTCGAACTGATGATATTTCCTTTATAAGCGTTGGCCTCAATGCCATCCACAGTAGCCTTTCTCAGGTTCCTCAAAGACAGTTTTAATGGACTATTCCTTGAAACATAAGTGTAACTCTGTGAGATGAATTCAATCATCTCCAAGAAGTTTCCAGGAAAGATTCTTTCTAGATTTCATTTGAGGAGATTTCCTTTGTCACCATAAGCTTCCTTGCGCAAAGTAGTGTCCCATTGCAGATTTCAAACAAATTGATAGGAAACTGATCAATAAGAGAAAAGTGTAACTCTGTGAGTTGCATTCATACATCGAAGTGCATTTTTCCAGAAGGCTCTTTCCAGTTTTTATCTGAAGATACTTCCTTTATCACCATAGGACTCAATGAATTCCCAAATATCACTTTGCAGAATCCACGACAACAGTGTTAGCAAACTGTTCCATGATTGGAAGGGTGGAAATCTGTGTGATTAAGTCACACATCAGAAAGCAATCTCTCAGAAAGCTTTTCTCTATTTCTTATCTGAGGATAATTCCTTTTTCACAATGGGGCCCAAAGAGCTCACAAATATCACTTTGCAGATTCCACGAAAAGAGTGTTAGGAAACTGCTTACTGAGGTGTAAGCTGTAACCCATTGACATGAATTCACAGATCACAAAGAAGTTTCTCAGAAAGCTTTTTGCACTTTTTGAACTGATGATATTTCCTTTATCAGCGTAGGCCTCAATGCGATCCAAAGTAGCCCTTCTCGGGTTCCTCAAAGACAGTGTTAATGGAGTGTTCCAGGAAACATAAGTGTAACTCTGTGAGATGAATTCACACATCACCAAGAAGTTTCTAAGAAAGCTTCTTTCTAGTTTTTATCTGAGGATATTTCCTTTGTCACCGGAATCTTCATTGCGCTAAGAAGTATCCCATTGCAGATTTCAAGAAAACTCTGTTGGCAAACTGATCACTGAACAGAAACGTTTAACTCTGTGAGTTGCATTCATACATCGAAGTGCAATTTCCCAGAAGGATTCTTTCCAGTTTTTATCTGAAGATATTTCGTTTTTCACAAAACCCCTCAATGAGCTCCCAAATATCACTTTGCAGAATCCACGACAACAGTGTTAGCAAACTGTTCGAAGAAGGGAAGGCTGAAATTCTGTGTGATGAAGTCACATAGAGGAAAGCAATCTCTCAAAAACCGTCTCTCTAGTTATTATCTGAGGATATTTCCTTTTTCACCATGGGCCCCAATGGGCTCCCAAATATCACGTTGCAGATTCCACCAAAAGATTTTTAGCAAAATGCCTCCTGAGGTCTAAGCTGCAACTCGGTGAGATGAACTCACAGATCACAAAGAAGTTTCTCAGAAAGCTTCTTTCACGTTTTGAACTGATGATATTTCCTTTATCAGCGTAGGTCTCCATGTTATCCAAAGTGGCCCATCTAAGATTCCTCAAAGACAGTGTTAATGGACTGCTCCAGGAAACATAAGTGTAACTCTGTGAGATGAATTCACACATCACCAAGATGTTTCAAGGAAAGCTTGTTTCTAGTTTTCATCTGAGGATATTTCCTTTGTCACCGTAAGCTTCATTGCGATAAGAAGTATCCCATTGCAGATTTCAAGAAAACTGTGTTACGAAACTGATCACTGAAGAGAAACGTGGAACTCTGTGAGTTGCATTAATACACCGAAGTGTATTTTCCCAGAAGGCTTCTTTCCAGTTCTTATCTGAAGATATTTCCTTTTTCACCACCGCCCTCAATGAGCTCCCAAATATCACTTTGCAGAATCCACGACCACAGTGTTAGCAAACTGTTCCAAGAAGGGAAGGGTGGAACTCTGTGTGATTAAGTCACACCTCAGAAAGCAATCTCTCCTAAAGCTTCTCTCTAGGTATTATCTGAGGATATTTTCTTTTTCACAATGGGCCCCAATGGGGTCCCAAATATCACTTTGCAGATTCCATGAAAAGAGTGTATGAAAACTGCTTACTGAGGTCTAAGCTGTAACACTGTAGGAAGTATACACAGATCACAAAGAGGTTTCTCAGAAAGTTTCTTTCACGTTTTGAACTGATGATATATCCTGTATCAGCGTAGTCCTCAATGCGTTCCAAAGTAGCCCTGTCAGGTTCCTCAAAACAGTGTTAATGGACTGTTCTAGGAAACATAATGTAACTCTGTGAGATGAATTCACTTATCACCGAGAGTTTTCCAAGAAGAGTCTTTCTAGTTTTCATCTGAGGATATTTCCATTGTCACCGTCAGCTTCATTGTGCTAAGAGGTGTACCATTTCAGATTTCCAGAAAACTGTGTTTGCAAACTGATCACTGAAGAGAAACGTGTAACTCTGTGAGTTGCATTCATATATCAAAGTGAATTTTCAAAGAAGACTTCTTTCCAGTTTTTGTCTGAAGATATTTCCTTTTTCACCATAGCCCTCAATGAGCTCTTAATATCACTTTGCAGAATCCCCGACAACAGTGTTAGGAAACTGTTCCAAGAAGGGAAGGGTGGAACTCTGTGTGATGAAGTCACACCTCAGAAAGCAATCTCTCAGAAAGCCTCTCTCTCGTTATTATCTGAGGATATTTCCTTTTTCACAATGTTCCCCAATGGGCTCCAAAATATCACTTTGCAGATTCCACGAAAAGAGTGTTAGCAAACTGCTTCCTGAGGTCTAAGCTGTAACTCTGTGAGATGAATTCACAGTTCACAAAGAAGATTCTCAGAAAGTTTCTTTCACGTTTTGAACTGATGATATATCCTGTATCAGCATAGGCCTCAATGAGTTCCAAAGTAGACCTTCTCAGGTTCCTTAAAGACAGTGTTAATGGGCTGTCCAGGAAACATAAGTGTAACTCTGTAAGATGAATTCACACATCATGAAGAAGTTTCTAAGAAAGCGTCTTTCTAGTTTTCATGGGAGGATATTTCCTTTGTCACCTTAAGCTTCATTGTGGTAACAAGTATCCCATTGCAGATTTCAAGAAATCTGTGTTAGCAAACTGATCACTGTACAGAAACGTGTAACTCTGTGAGATGCATTAATGCATCGAAGTGCATTTTCCCAGAAGGCTTCTTTCCAGTTTTTATCTGAAGATATTTCCTATTTCACCATAGCCCTCAATGAGCTCAGAGATATCACTTTGCAGAATCCACGACAACAGTGTTAGCAAACTGTTCCAAGAAGGCAAGGGTGGAACTCTGTTTGATGAACTCACACATCAGAAAGCAATCTCTCAGAAAGCTTCTCACTAGTTATTATCTGAGGATATTTCCTTTGTCACAATGGGCCCAAATGGGCTCCCAATAATCACTATGCAGGATCCACGACCACTGTTAACAGACTGTTCCAAGAAGGAAAGGGTGGAACTCTGTGTGATTAAGTCACACATCAGAAAGCAATCTCTCAGAAAGCTTCTCACTAGTTATTATCCTAGGACATTACCTTTTTCACAATGGGCCCCAATGTGCTCCCAAATATCACTGTGCAAATTCCACGAAAAGAGTGTTAGCAAACTGCTTCTTGAGGTCTAAGCTGTAACTCTGTGAGATGAATTTAGAGATCACAAAGAAGTTTCTCAGAAAGCTTCTTTCACGTTTGGTACTAATAATACTTCCTTTATCAGCATATGCCTCAATGCGATCCCAATTAGCCCTTCTCAGGTTCCTCAAAGACAGTGTTAATGGAGTGTTCCAGGAAACATAAGTGTAACCGTGTGATATGAATTCACACATCACCAAGAAGTTTGTAAGAAAGCTTCTTTCTAGTTTTCATCTGAGGATATTTCCTTTGTCACCGTAAGCTTTATTGCGGAAAGAAGTATCCCATTGCTGGCCGGACGCGGTGGCTCAAGCCTGTAATCCCAGCACTTTGGGAGGCCGAGACGGGCGGATCACGAGGTCAGGAGATCGAGACCATCCTGGCTAACAAGGTGAAACCCCGTCTCTACTAAAAACTACAAAAAACTAGCCGGGCGACGTGGCGGCGCCTGTAGTCCCAGCTACTCGGGAGGCTGAGACAGGAGAATGGCGTGAACCCGGGAGGCGGAGCTTGCAGTGAGCTGAGATCCGGCCACAGCACTCCAGCCTGGGTGACAGAGCGAGACTCCGTCTCAAAAAAAAAAAAAAAAAAAAAAAAAAAAAAAAGAAATATCCCACTGCAGATTTCAAGAAAACTATGTTATCACACTGATCACTGAACAGCAACGTGCAACTCTGTCAGTTGCATTCATGCATCGAAGTGCATTTTCCCAGAAGGCTTCTTTCCATTTTTTATCTGAAGATATTTCCTTTTTCACCATAGCCCTCAATGAGCTCCCAAATATCACTTTGCAGAATCCACGGCAACTGTGTTGCCAAACGGTTCCAAGAAGGGAAGTGTGAAACTCTGTGTGATGAAGTCACACCTCAGAACGCAATCTCTCAGAAAGCTTCTCTCTAGTTATTACCTGAGGATTTTTCCTTTTTCACAATGGGCCCCAAAGGGGTCCCAAATATCACTTTGCGGATTCCACGAAAAGAGTGTAATCAAACTGCTTCATGAGGACTAAGCTGTAACTCTGTGAGATGAATTCACACCTCACAAGGAAGTTTCTCAGAAAGCTTCTCTCTCTTTTTGAACTGATTATATTTCCTTTATCATTGTAGGCCTCAATGCTATCCAAAGTAGCCCTTCTCAGGTTCCTCAAAGACAGGGTTAATGGACTGTTCCAGGAAACATGAGTGTAACTCTGTGAGATGAATTCACACATCACCAGGAAGTTTCTAAGAAAGTTACTTTCTAGTATTCATCTGATTATATTTCGTTTGTCACCGTAAGCATCATTGCGCTAAGAATGATCCCATTCCAGATTTTTAGAAGACTGTGTTATCAAACTGATCACTGAAGAGAAACGTGTAACTCTGTGAGTTGCATTCATCCATCGAAGTGCATTTTCCCAGAAGGCTTCTTTCCAGTTTTTATCTGAAGATATTTCCTTTTTCACCATAGCCCTCAATGAGTTTCCAAATATCACTTTGCAGAATCCACGACAACTGTGTTAACAAACTGTTCCAAGAAGGGAAGGGTGGAACTCTGTGTGATGAAGTCACACCTCAGAAAGCAATCTCTCAGAACGTTTTTCTCTAGTTATTATCTGAGGATATTTCCTTTTTCACAATGGGCCCCAATGGGCTCCCAAATATCACTTTGCAGATTCCATGAAAAGAGTGTTAGCAAACTGCTTCATGAGGACTAAGTTGTAACTCTGTGAGATGAATTCACAGATCACAAAGAAGTTTCTCAGAAAGCTTCTTTCACGTTTTGAACTGATGATATATCCCTTATCAGCCTAGGCCTCAATGCGTTCCAAAGTAGCCCTTCTCAGGTTCCTCAAAGACAGTGTTAATGGACTGTTCAGGAAATATAAGTGTAACTCTGTGAGATGAATTCACACATCATCAAGAAGTTTCTAAGAAAGCTTCTTTCTAGTTTTCATCTGAGGATATTTTCTTTGTCACCGTAAGCTTCATTGCGATAAGAAGTTTCCCATTGCAGATTTCAAGAAAACTCTGTTAGCAAACTGATCACTGAAGAGAAACGTGTAACTCTGTGAGATGCATTCATACATCGAAGTGCATTTTCCCAGAAGGCTTCTTTCAAGTTTTTATCTGAAGATATTTCCTTTTTTACCATAGCCCTCAATGAGTTCCCAAATATCACTTTGCAGAATCCACGACCACAGTGTTGGCAGACTGTTCCAAGAAGGAAAGGGTGGAACTCTGTGTGATTAAGTCACACATCAGAAAGCAATCTCTCAGAAAGCTTCTCACTAGTTATTATCCTAGGACATTTCTTTTTTCACAATGGGCCCCAATGTGCTCCCAAATATCACTGTGCAAATTCCACGAAAAGAGTGTTAGCAAACTGCTTCTTGAGGTCTAAGCTGTAACTCTGTGAGATGAATTTAGAGATCAAAAAGAAGTTTCTCAGAAAGCTTCTTTCACGTTTTGTACTAATAATATTTCCTTTATCAGCATATGCCTCAATGCGATCCCAATTAGCCCTTCTCAGGTTCCTCAAAGACAGTGTTAATGGAGTGTTCCAGGAAACATAAGTGTAACTGTGTGATATGAATTCACACATCACCAAGAAGTTTGTAAGAAAGCTTCTTTCTAGTTTTCATCTGAGGATATTTCCTTTGTCACCGTAAGCTTTATTGCGCTAAGAAGTATCCCATTGCAGATTTCAAGAAAACTGTGTTATCAAACTGATCACTGAACAGCAACGTGCAACTCTGTCAGATGCATTCATGTATCGAAGTGCATTTTCCCAGAAGGCTTCTTTCCATTTATTATCTGAAGATATTTCCTTTTTCACCATAGCCCTCAATGAGCTCCCAAATATCACTTTGCAGAATCCACGGCAACTGTGTTGCCAAACGGTTCCAAGAAGGGAAGTGTGGAACTCTGTGTGATGAAGTCACACCTCAGAACGCAATCTCTCAGAAAGCTTCTCTCTAGTTATTACCTGAGGATTTTTCCTTTTTCACAATGGGCCCCAAAGAGGTCCCAAATATCACTTTGCAGATTCCACGAAAAGAGTGTAAGCAAACTGCTTCATGAGGACTGAGATGTAACTCTGTGAGATGAATTCACACCTCACAAGGAAGTTTCTCAGAAAGCTTCTCTCTCTTTTTGAACTGATTATATTTCCTTTATCATTGTAGGCCTCAATACTATCCAAAGTAGCCCTTCTCAGGTTCCTCAAAGACAGGGTTAATGGACTGTTCCAGGAAACATGAGTGTAACTCTATGAGATGAATTCACACATCACCAGGAAGTTTCTAAGAAAGTTACTTTCTAGTATTCATCTGATTATATTTCGTTTGTCACCGTAAGCATCATTGCGCTAAGAAGGATCCCATTCCAGATTTTTAGAAGACTGTGTTAGCAAACTGATCACTGAAAAGAAATGTGTAACTCTGTGATTTGCATTCATACATCGAAGTGCATTTTCCCAGAAGGCTTCTTTCCAGTTTTTATCTGAAGATATTTCCTTTTTCACCATAGCCCTCAATGAGTTCCTAAATATCACTTTGCAGAATCCACGACAACTGTGTTAACAAACTGTTCCAAGAAGGGAAGGGTGGAACTCTGTGTGATGAAGTCACACCTCAGAAAGCAATCTCTCAGAACGTTTCTCTCTAGTTATTATCTGAGGATATTTCCTTTTTCACAATGGGCCCCAATGGGCTCCCAAATATCACCTTGCAGATTCCACGGAAAGAGTGTTAGCAAACTGCTTCATGAGGACTAAGTTGTAACACTGTGAGATGAATTCACAGATCACAAAAATTTTCTCAGAAAGCTTCTTTCACGTTTTGAACTGATGATATTTTCTTTATCAGCGTAGACCCCAATGCAATCCAAAGTAGCCCTTCTCAGGTTCCATAAAGACAGAGTTAATGGACTGTTCCAGGAAACGTAAGTGTAACTGTGTGAGATGACTTCACACATCATCAAGAAGTTTCTAAGAAATCTTCTTTCTGGTTTTCATCTGAGGTCACTATAGCCCTCAATGAGCTCCCAAATATCTCTTGACAGAATACGCGACAACTGTGTTAGCAATCTGTTCTAAGAAGGGAAGGGTGGAACTCTCTGCGATGAACTCACACATCGGAAAGCAATTTCTCAGAAAGCTTCTCTCTAGTTATTATCTGAGGATATTTCCTTTTTCAAAAGTGGGCCACAAAGGGCTCTGAAATATCACTTTGCAGATTCCACGAAAACAGTGTTAGCAAACTGCTTCATGAGGACTAAGTTTTAACACTGTGAGATGAATTCACCGATCACAAAGAAGTTTCTCAGAAAGCTTCTCTCACTTTATGAACTGATGATATTTACTTTATCAGCGTAGGCCTCAATGCTATCCAAAGTAGCCCTTCTCATGTTCCTCAAAGACAGGGCTAATGGACTGTTCCAGGAAAGAAAAGTGTAACTCTGTCAGATGAATTCACACATAACGAAGACGTTTCTAAGAAAGCTTCTTTCCTGTTTTCATGTGAGGATATTCCCTTTTTCACCATAAGCTTCATTGCGCTAAGGAGTACCCCATTGCAGATTTCAAGAAAACTGTGTTAGCAAACTGATTACTGAAGAGAAAGGTGTAACTCTGTGAGTTGCATTCAGACATCCAAGTGCATTTTCCCAGAAGGCTTCTTTCCAGTTTTTATCTGAAGATATTTCCTTTTTCACCATTGCCCTCAATGAGCTCCCATATATAACTTTGCAGAATCCACGACAACTGTGGTAGCAAACTTTTCCAAGAAGGGAAGGGTGGAACTCTGTGTGATGAAGTCACACATCAGAAAGCAATCTCTCAGAAAGCTTCTCTCTAGTTATTATCTGAGGATATTTCCTTTTTCACAATGGGCCATATTGAACTCCAAAATATCACTTTGCAGTTTCCACAAAAAGAGTGTTAGCAACCTGCTTCATGAAGACTAATTTGTAAATCTGTGAGATGAATTCACAGATCACAGAGTAGTTTCTCAGAAAGCTTCTTTCACGTTTTGAACAGACGATATTTCCTCTATCATTGTAGGCCTCAATGAGTTCCAGGGTAGCCCGTCTCAGGTTCCTCAAAGACAGTGTTAATGGACTATTCCAGGAAACATAAGTGTAACTCTGTGAGATGAATTCACACATCACCAAGCAATTTATAAGAAAGCTTCTTTCTACTTTTCATCTGAGGATATTTCCTCTGTCACCGAAAGCTTCATTGCGCTAAGAAGTATCCCATTGCAGATATCAAGAAAACTGTGTTAGGAAACTGATCACTGAAGAGAAACGTGTAACTCTGTGAGTTGCATTCATACATCGAAGTGCATTTTCCCTGAAGGCTTCTTTCCAGTTTTTATCTGAAGATATTTCCTTTTTCACCGCAGCCCTCAATGGGCTCCCAAATATGAATTTGCAGATTCCATGAGAAGAGTGTTTGCAAACTGCTTCCTGAGGTCTAAGCTGTAACTCTGTGAGATGATTTCACAGATCACAAAGAAGTTTCTCAGAAAGCTTCTTTCACGTTTTGAACTGATGATACTTCCTTTATCAGCGTAGGCCTTAATGCCATCCAAAGTAGCCCTTCTCAGGTTCCTCAAAGACAGTGTTAATGGACTCTTCCAGGAAACATAAATGTAACTCTGTGAGATGAATTCACACATCACCAAGAAGTTTCCAGGAAAGCTTCTTTCTAGTTTTCATCTGAGAATATTTCCTTTGTCACCGTACGCTTCATGGAGCTAAGAGTTATCCCATTGCAGATTTCAAGAAAACTGTGTTAGGAAAGTGATCATTGAAGAGAACCGTGTAAATCCGTGAGTTGCATTCATACATAGAAGTGCATTTTCCCAGAAGGCTTCTTTCCAATTTTTATCTGAAGATATATCCTTTTTCACCATAGCACTCAATGAGCTCCCAAATATCACTAGGCAGAATCCACGATAACAGTGTTAGCAAACTGTTCTAAGAAGGGAAGGGTGGAACTCTGTGTGATGAAGTCACGCATCAGAAGGCAGTCTCTCAGAATGCTTCTCTCTACTTACTATCTGAGGATATTTCGTTTTTCACAATGGGCCCCAATTGTCTCCCAAATATCACTTTGCAGATTCCACGAAAAGAGTGTTAGCAAACTGGTTCCTGATATCTAAGCTGTACCTCTGTGAGATGAATTCACAGAGCACAGTGAAGATTCTCAGAAAGATTCGTTCAAGTTTTGAACTGATGATAATTCCTTTATCAGCGTAGGCCTCAATGCGATCCAAAGTAGCACTTTTCAGGTTCCTCGAAGACAGTGTTAATGGACTGTTCCCAGAAACATAAGTGTAACTCTGTGAGATGAATTCACACATCACCAAGAAATTTCTAAGAAAGCTTCTTTCTAGTTTTCATCCGAGGATATTTCCTTTGTCACCGTACGCTTCATTGAGCTAAGAGGTGTCCCATTGCAGATTTCAAGAAAACTGTGTTAGGAAACTGATTACTGAAGAGAAACGTGTAACTCTGTGAGTTGCATTCATACATCGATGTGCATTTTCCCTGAAGGCTTCTTTCCAGTTTTTATCTGAAGATATTTCCTATTTCACCATGGCCCTCCATGAACTGACAAATATCACTTGGCAGAATCCATGACAAAGGTGTTAGCAAAGTGTTCCAAGAAGGGAAGGGTGGAACATTGTGTGATGAAGTCACACATCAGAATGCAATCTCTCAGAAAGCTTCTCTCTTCTTATTATGTGAGGATATTTCCTTTTTCACAATGGGCCACAATGGGCTCCCATATATCACTTTGCAGATTCCACAAAAAGAGTGTTAGCAAACTGCTTCCTGAGGACTCAGCTGTAACTCTGTGACATGAATTCACAGATCACAAAGAAAATTCTCAGAAAGCTTGTTTCACGTTTTGAACTGATTATATTTCCTTTATCAGCGTAGGCCTCAACGTGAACCAAAGTAGCCCTTCTCAGGTTCCTGAAAGACAGTGTTAATGGATTGCTCCTGGAAACAAAAGTGTAACTCTGTGAGATGAATTCACATATCACCAAGAAGTTTCTGGGAAAGCTTCTTTCTAGTTTTCATCTGAGGACATTTCCTTTGTCACTGTAAGCTTCATTGCGCTAAGAAGTATCCCATTGCAGATTTCAAGAAAACTCTGTTAGGAAACTGATGACTGAAGAGAAACGTGTAACTCTGTGAGTTGCATTCATACATCAAAGTGCATTTTCCGAGAAGTCCTCCTTCCAGTTTTTATCTGAAGATATTTCTGTTATCCCCATAGCCATCAATGAGCTCCCAAATATCAGTTGGCAGAGTCCACAACAGTGATAGCATACTCTTCCAAGAAGGGAAGTGCGGACATCGGTGTGATGAAGTCACACATCAGAAAGCAATCTCTCAGAAAGATTCTCTCTAGTTATTATCTGAGGATATTTCCTTTTTCACAATGGGCCATAATTGGCTCCCAAATATCACTTTGCAGATCCCCCAAAAAGAGTGTTAAAAAACTGTTTCCTGAGGTCTAAGCTGTAACGCTGGGAGATGAATTCACAGATCAGAAAGAAGTTTCTCAGAAACTTTCTTTCACGTTTTGAACTGATGATATTTCCTTTAACAGCGAAGGCCTCAGTGGGATCCAAAGTAGCCCTTCTCACGTTCCTCAAAGACAGTGTTAATGGACTGTTCCAGGAAACATAAGTGTAACTCTGTGAGATGAATTCACACGTCACCAAGAAGTTTCTAAGAAAGGTGCTTTCTAGTTTTCATCTGAGGATATTTCCTTTGTCACCTTAAGCGTCATTGCGCTAAGAAGTATCCCATTGCAGATTTTTTTTTTTTATTTATTATACTTTAAGTTCTAGGGTACATGTGCATAACGTGCAGGTTTGTTACATATGTATACTTATGCCATGTTGGTGTGCTGCACCCATCAACTCGTCAGCACCCATCAATTCATCATTTATATCTTGTATAACTCCCCAATGCAAGCCCTCCCTCCTCCCCCCTCCCCCCTCCACATGATAGGCCCCAGTGCGTGATGTTCCCCTTCCCGAGTCCAAGTGATCTCATTGTTCAGTTCCCACCTATGAGTGAGAACATGCGGTGTTTGGTTTTCTGTTCTTGTGATAGTTTGCTAAGAATGATGGTTTCCAGCTGCATCCATGTCCCTACAAAGGACGAAAAACTCATCCTTTTTTATGGCTGCATAGTATTCCATGGTGTATATGTGCCACATTTTCTTAATCCAGTCTGTCACAGATGGACATTTGGGTTGATTCCAAGTCTTTGCTATTGTGAATAGTGCCGCAATAAACATAGGTGTACATGTGTCTTTGTAGTAGAATAATTTATAATCCTTTGGGTATATACCCAGTAGTGGGATGGCTGGGTCATATGGTACATCTAGTTCTAGATCCTTGAGGAATTGCCATACTGTTTTCCATAATGGTTGAACTAGTTTACAATCCCACCAACAGTGTAAAAGTGTTCCTATTTCTCCACATCCTCTCCAACACCTGTTGTTTCCTGACTTCTTAATGATTGCCATTCTAACTGGTGTGAGATGGTATCTCATTGTGGTTTTGATTTGCATTTCTCTGATGGCCAGTGATGATGAGCCTTTTTTCATGTGTCTGTTGGCTGTATGAATATCTTCTTTTGAGAAATGTCTGTTCATATCCTTTCCCCACTTTTTGATGGGGTTGTTTGTTTTTTTCTCGTATATTTGTTTGAGTTCTTTGTAGATTCTGGATATTAGCCCTTTGTCAGATGAGTAGGTTGCAAAAATTTTCTCCCATTCTGTAGGTTGCCTGTTCACTCTGATGGTAGTTTCTTTTGCTGTGCAAAAGCTCTTTAGTTTAATTAGATCCCATTTGTCAATTTTTGCTTTTGCTGCCGTTGCTTTTGGTGTTTTAGACATGAAGTCCTTGCCCATGCCTATGTCCTGAATGGTACTACCTAGATTTTCTTCTAGGGTTTTTATGGTATTAGGTCTAACATTTAAGTCTCTAATCCATCTTGAATTAATCTTCGTATAAGGGGTAAGGAAAGGATCCAGTTTCAGCTTTCTACTCATGGCTAGCCAATTTTCCCAGCACCATTTATTAAATAGGGAATCCTTTCGCCATTTCTTGTCTCTCTCAGGTTTGTCAAAGATCAGATGGCTGTAGATGTGTGGTATTATTTCTGAGGACTCTGTTCTGTTCCATTGATCTATATCTCTGTTTTGGTACCAGTACCATGCTGTTTTGGTGACTGTAGCCTTGTAGTATAGTTTGAAGTCAGGTAGCGTGACGCCTCCAGCTTTGTCCTTTTGACTTAGGATTGTCTTGGCAATGCGGGCCCTTTTTTGGTTCCATATGAACTTTAAAGCAGTTTTTTCCAATTCTGTGAAGAAACTCATTGGTAGCTTGATGGGGATGGCATGGAATCTATAAATAACCTTGGGGAGTATGGCCATTTTCACGATATTGATTCTTCCTATCCATGAGCATGGTATGTTCTTCCATTTGTTTGTGTCCTCTTTGATTTCACTGAGCAGTGGTTTGTAGTTCTCCTTGAAGAGGTCCTTTACATCCCTTGTAAGCTGGATTCCTAGGTATTTTATTCTCTTTGAAGCAATTGTGAATGGAAGTTCATTCCTGATTTGGCTCTCTGCTTGTCTGTTACTGCTGTATAAGAATGCTTGTGATTTTTGCACATTAATTTTGTATCCTGAGACTTTGCTGAAGTTGCTTATCAGCTTAAGGAGATTTTGGGCTGAGACGATGGGGTTTTCTAAATATACAATCATGTCATCTGCAAACAGGGACAATTTGACTTCTTCTTTTCCTAACTGGATACCCTTGATTTCTTTCTCTTGCCTGATTGCCGTAGCCAGAACTTCCAACACTATGTTGAATAGGAGTGGTGAGAGAGGGCATCCCTGTCTTGTGCCAGTTTTCAAAGGGAATTTTTCCAGTTTTTGCCCCTTCAGTATGATATTAGCTGTGGGTTTGTCATAAATAGCTCTTATTATTTTGAGGTACGTTCCATCAATACCGAATTTATTGAGCGTTTTTAGCATGAAGGGCTGTTGAATTTTGTCAAAAGCCTTTTCTGCATCTATTGAGACAATCATGTGGTTCTTGTCTTTGGTTCTGTTTATATGCTGGATTACGTTTATTGATTTGCGAATGTTGAACCAGCCTTGCATCCCAGGGATGAAGCCCACTTGATCATGGTGGATAAGGTTTTTGATGTGCTGCTGAATCCGGTTTGCCAGTATTTTATTGAGAATTTTTGCATCAATGTTCATCAGGGATATTGGTCTAAAATTCTCTTTTTTTGATGTGTCTCTGCCAGGCTTTGGTATCAGGATGATATTGGCCTCATAAAATGAGTTAGGGAGGATTCCGTCTTTTTCTATTGATTGGAATAGTTTCAGAAGGAATGGTACCAGCTCCTCCTTGTACCTCTGGTAGAATTCAGCTGTGAATCCATCTGGTCCTGGACTTTTTTTGGTGGGTAGGCTATGAATTATTGCCTCAATTTCAGAGCCTGCTATTGGTCTATTCAGGGATTCAACTTCTTCCTGGTTTAGCCTTGGGAGAGTGTAAGTGTCCAGGAATTTATCCATTTCTTCTAGATTTTCTAGTTGATTTGCGTAGAGGCGTTTATAGTATTCTCTGATGGTAGTTTGTATTTCTGTGGGGTCAGTGGTGATATCCCCTTTATCATTTTTTATTGCATCTATTTGATTCCTCTCTCTTTTCTTCTTTATTAGCCTTGCTAGCGGTCTGTCAATTTTGTTGATCTTTTCAAAAAACCAACTCCTGGATTCATTGATTTTTTGGAGGGTTTTTTGTGTCTCTATCTCCTTCAGTTCGGCTCTGATCTTAGTTATTTCTTGCCTTCTGCTAGCTTTTGAATGTGTTTGCTCTTGCCTCTCTAGTTCTTTTAATTGTGATGTTAGAGTGTCAATTTTAGATCTTTCCTGCTTTCTCTTGTGGGCATTTAGTGCTATAAATTTCCCTCTACACACTGCTTTAAATGTGTCCCAGAGATTCTGGTATGTTGTATCTTTGTTCTCATTGGTTTCAAAGAACATCTTTATTTCCGCTTTCATTTCGTTATGTACCCAGTAGTCATTCAGGAGCAGGTTGTTCAGTTTCCATGTAGTTGAGCGGTTTTGATTGAGTTTCTTAGTCCTGAGTTCTAGTTTGATTGCACTGTGGTCTGAGAGACAGTTTGTTATAATTTCTGTTCTTTTACATTTGCTGAGGAGTGCTTTACTTCCAATTATGTGGTCAATTTTGGAATAAGTGCGATGTGGTGCTGAGAAGAATGTATATTCTGTTGATTTGGGGTGGAGAGTTCTATAGATGTCTATTAGGTCCGCTTGGTGCAGAGATGAGTTCAATTCCTGGATATCCTTGTTAACTTTCTGTCTCGTTGTTCTGTCTAATGTTGACAGCGGAGTGTTGAAGTCTCCCATTATTATTGTATGGGAGTCTAAGTCTCTTTGTAAGTCTCTAAGGACTTGCTTTATGAATCTGGGTGCTCCTATATTGGGTGCATATATATTTAGGAGAGTTAGCTCTTCCTGTTGAATTGATCCCTTTACCATTATGTAATGGCCTTCTTTGTCTCTTTTGATCTTTGATGGTTTAAAGTCTGTTTTATCAGAGACAAGGATTGCAACCCCTGCTTTTTTTTGTTCTCCATTAGCTTGGTAGATCTTCCTCCATCCCTTTATTTTGAGCCTATGTATGTCTCTGCATGTGAGATGGGTCTCCTGAATACAGCAGACTGATGGGTCTTGACTCTTTATCCAGTTTGCCAGTCTGTGTCTTTTAATTGGAGCATTTAGTCCATTAACATTTAAGGTTAATATTGTTATGTGTGAACTTGTTTCTGCCATTATGATATTAACTGGTTATTTTGCTCGTTAGTCGATGCAGTTTCTTCCTAGCCTCGATGGTCTTTACATTTTGGCATGTTTTTGTGATGGCTGGTACCGGTTGTTCCTTTCCATGTTTAGGGCTTCCTTCAGGGTCTCTTGTAAGGCAGGCCTGGTGGTGACAAAATCTCTAAGCATTTGCTTATCTGTAAAGGATTTTATTTCTCCTTCACTTATGAAACTTAGTTTGGCTGGATATGAAATTCTGGGTTTAAAATTCTTTTCTTTAAGAACGTTGAATATTGGCCCCCACTCTCTTCTGGCTTGTAGAGTTTCTGCTGAGAGATCTGCTGTTAGTCTGATGGGCTTCCCTTTGTGGGTAACCCGACCTTTCTCTCTGGCTGCCCTTAAGATTTTTTCCTTCATTTCAACTTTGGTGAATCTGGCAATTATGTGTCTTGGAGTTGCTCTTCTGGAGGAGTATCTTTGTGGCGTTCTCTGTATTTCCTGAATTTGAATGTTGTCCTGCCCTACTAGGTTGGGGAAGTTCTCCTGGATGATATCCTGAGGAGTGTTTTCCAACTTGGTTCCATTTTCCCCCTCACTTTCAGGCACCCCAATCAGACGTAGATTTGGTCTTTTTACGTAATCCCATAAATCTTGCAGGCTTTGCTCATTTCTTTTTCTTCTTTTTTCTTTTGGTTTCTCTTCTCGCTTCATTTCATTCATTTGATCTTCAATCGCTGATACTCTTTCTTCCAGTTGATCGAGTCGGTTACTGAAGCTTGTGCATTTGTCACGTATTTCTCGTGTCATGGTTTTCATCTCTGTCATTTCGTTTATGATCTTCTCTGCATTAATTAGTCTAGCTGTCAATTCTTCCACTCTTTTTTCAAGATTTTTAGTTTCTTTGCGCTGGGTACGTAATTCCTCCTTTAGCTCTGATAAGTTTGATGGACTGAAGCCTTCTTCTCTCCTCTCGTCCAAGTCATTCTCTGACCAGCTTTGATCCGTTGCTGGCGATGGGCTGCGCTCCTTCGCAGGGGGAGATGCGCTCTTATTTTTTGAATTTCCAGCTTTTCTGCCCTGCTTCTTCCCCATCTTTGTGGTTTTATCTGTCTCTGGTCTTTGATGGTGGTGACGTACTGATGGGGTTTTGGTATAGGTGTCCTTCCTGTTTGATAGTTTTCCTTCTGACAGTCAGAAGGACTGTCTGTTGGTCTGTTCGAGATTGCTTGAGGTCCACTTCAGACCCTGTTTGTCTGGGTATCAGCAGCAGAGTTTGCCGAAGATAGAATATTGCTGAACAGCGAGTGTACCTGTCTGATTCTTCCTTTGGAAGGTTCCTCTCAGGGGTGTACTCCACCCCGTGAGGTGTGGGGTGTCAGACTGCCCCTAGTGGGGGATTTCTCCCAGCTAGGCTACTCAGGGGTCAGAGACACACCTGAGCAGGCAGACTGTCCGTTCTCAGATCTCAACCTCCGTGTTGGGAGATCCACGGCTCTCCCCAAAGCTGTCAGACAGAGTCGTTCGCGTCTGCACCGGCTCCTGATGCTTCCCCTGTTGGTCTTCAGCTGTGCGCTGTCCCCAGGGTGGAGACTACAGAGACAGGCAGGCTTCCTTGAGCTGCTGTGAGCTCCACACAGTTCGAGCTTCCCAGCGGCTTTGTTTACCTACTTAAGCCTCAGCAATGGCGGGCGCCCCTCCCCCAGCCTCGCTGCTGCCTTGCGGATAGATCGCGGCAGACTGCTGTGTTAGCAGTGAGGGAGGCTTCATGGGCGTGGGACCCTCCCGGCCAGGATTCGGATATATTCTCCTGGTGTGCCTGTATGCTTACAGCGCAGTATTGGGGTGGGAGTTACCCGATTTTCCAGGTGTTGTGTGTCTCAGTTCCCCTGGCTAGGAAAACGGATCCCCTTCCCCCTTGCGCTTCCAGGTGAGGTGATGCCTCGCCCTGCTTCAGTTCTCGCTGGTCAGGCTGCAGCAGCTGACCAGCACCGATTGTCCGGCACTCCCTAGTGAGATGACCCCAGTACCTCAGTTGAAAATGCAGAAATCACCGGTCTTCTGTGTCGCTCGCGCTGGGAGTTGGAGACTGGAGTTGTTCCTATTCGGCCATCTTGCTCCGCCCCCCCATTGCAGATTTTAAGAAAAATATGTTAGCAAACTGATCACTGAAGAGAAACGTGTAACTCTGTGAGTTGCATTCATACATCGAAGTACTTTTTCCCAGAAGGCTTCTTTCCAGTTTTTATCTGAAGATATTTCCTTTTTCACCATAGCCCTTAATGAGCTCCAAAATATCACTTGGCAGAATCCACAATAACAGTGTTAGCAAACTGTTTCACGAAGGGAAGGGTGGAACATTGTGTGATGAAGTCACACATCAGAAAGCAATCTCTCAGAAAGCTTCTCTCTCGTTATTATCTGAGGATATTTCCTTTTTCACAATGGGCCCCAATGGGCTCCCAAATATCACTTTGCAGATGCCAAGAAAGGAGTGTTAGCAAACCGTTTCATGAGGACTAAGTTGTAAATCTGACACGTGAATTCACAGCTCACAAACCAGATTCTCAGAAATCTTCTCTAACGTTTTCAACTGATGATATTTGCTTTTTCAGCGTAGGCCTCAATGCGATCCTAAGTAGCCCTTCTCAGTTTCCTCAAAGACAGTGTTAATGGACTCTTCTAGGAAACATGAGTGTAACTCTGTCAGATGAATTCACACATCACGAAGAAGGTTCTAAGAAACCTTCTTTCTAGTTTTCATCTAAGGATATTCCCTTTGTCACTGTGAGCTTCATTGAGCTAACAAGTATTTCATTGCAGATTTCAAGAAAAATGTGTGAGGAAACTGGTCACTGAAGAGAAAGGTTTACCTCTGTGAGCTGCATTCATACCTCGAAGTGCATTTTCCCAGAAGGCTTCTTTCCAGTTTTTATCTGAAGATATTTCCTTTTTCACCACAGCTCTCAATGACCTCCCAAATATCACTCTGCAGAATCCACGACAACAGTGTTAGCAAAGTGTTCCAAGAAGGGAAGTGTGGAACTCTGTGTGATGAAGTCACACATCAGAAAGCAATCTCTCAGAAAGCTTCTCTCTACTTATTATCTGAGGATATTTCCTCTTTCACAATGGGCCACAATGGGCTCCCAAATATCACTTTGCAGATTCCACGAAAAGAGTGTTAGCAAACTGCTTCCTGAGGTCTAAGCTGTAACTCTGTGAGATGAATTCACAGATCACAAAGAAGATTCTCAGAAAGCTTCTTTCACGTTTTGAACTGATGATATTTCCTTTATCAGCGTAGGCCTCAATGCAATCCAAAGTAGCCCTTCTCAGTTTCCTCAAAGATAGTGTTAATGGACTGTTCCAGGAAACAGAAATGAAACTCTGTGACCTGAATTCACACATCTCCATGAAATTTCCAGGAAAGCTTCTTTCTACTTTTCATCTGAGGATATTTACTTCGTCACCGTAAGCTTCCTTGCGCTAAGAAGTATCCCATTGCAGATAAAAAGATATCTGTCTTGGCAAACTGATCACTGAAGAGAAAGGAGTATCTCTGTGCGCTGCATTCATACATCGAAGTGCATTTTCCCAGAATGCTTCATTCCAGTTTTTAGCTGAAGATATATCCTTTTTCACCATTGCCCTCAACGAGCTCCCAAATATCACTTTGCAGAATCCACGACAACTGTGTTACCAATCTGTTCCAAGAAGGGAAGGATGGAACTCTGTTCGATGAAGTCACACATCAGAAAGCAATCCCTCAGAAAGCTTCTCTCTAGTTATTATCTGAGGACATTTCCTTGTTCACAATGGGCTCCACTGGGATCCCAAATATCACTTTAACGGTACCACGAAAAGAGTGTGAGCAAACTGTTTCATGAGGACTAAGTTGTAACACTGTGAGACGAATTCACAGATCACACAGAAGTTTCTCAGAAAGCTTCTCTCACGATTTGAACTGATGATATTTGCTTCATCAGCATAGGCGTCAATGCGATTCAAAGTAGCCCTTCTCAGGTTCCTCAAAGACAGTATTAATGGACTGTTCCAGGAAACATAAGTGTAACTCTGTGAGATGAATTCACACATCACCAAGAAGTTTCTGGAAAAGCTTCTTTCTAGTTTTCATCTGAGGATATTTCCTTTGTCACCGTAAGCTTCATTGCGCTAAAAATATCCCATTGCAGATCGCAAGAAAACTGTGTTAGCAAACTGATCACTGAAAGGTAACGTGTAATTCTGTGAATTGCATTCATACATCGAAGTGCATTTTCGCAGAAGGCTTCTTTCCAGTTTTTATCTGAAGATATTTCCTTTTTCAACATAGCCCTCAATGAGCTCCCAAATGTCACTTTGCAGAATCCAGGATAACTGTGTTAGCAAACTGTTCCAAGAAGGGAAGGGTGGAACTCTGTGTGATGAAGTCACACATCAGAAAGCAATCTCTCAGAAAGCTTCTCTCTAGTTATTATCTGAGGATATTTCCTTTTTCACAATGGGCCCCAATGGGCTCCAAATATCACTTTGCAGATTCCACGAAAATTGGGTTAGCAAACTGCTTCATGAGGACTAAGTTTTAACTCTGTGAGATGAATTCACACATCACAAAGAAATTTCTCAGAAAGGTTCTTTCACATTTTGAACTGATGATATTTCCTTTATCAGTGTAGGCCTCAATGCGATCCAAAGTAGCCCTTCTCAGGTTCCTCAAAGACAGTGTTAATGGACATTCCAGGAAACATAAATGTAACTCTGTGAGATGAATTCACACATCATCAAGAATTTTCTAACAAAAGTTCTTATACTTTTCATCTGAGGGTATTTCCTTGGTCACCGTAAGATTCATTGCGCTAAGAAATATCCCATTTCAGATTTCAAGAAAACTCTGTTAGCAAACTGATCGCTGAAGAGAAACGTGTAACTCTGTGAGTTGCATTCATACATCAAAGTGCATTTTCCCAGAAGGCTTCTTTCCACTTTTTATCTGATGATATTTCCTTTTTCACAATAGCCCTCGAAGACCTCCGAAATATAACTTTGAAGAATCCACGACAACTGTGTTAACACACTGTTCTAAGAAGGGAAGAATGGAACTCTGTGTGACGAAGTCACTCAATAGAAAGCAATCTCTCAGAAAGCTTCTCTCTAGTTATTATTCGAGGATATTTCCTTTTTCACAATGGGCCCCAATAGGCTCCAAAATATCAGTTTGCAGATTCCACGAAAAGAGTGTTTGCAAACTGCTTCATGAGGACTAAGTTGTAACTCTGTGAGATGAATTCACAGATCACAAAGAAGTTTCTCAGAAAGCTTCTTTTACGTTTTGAACTGATGATATTTGCTTTACCAGCGTAGGCTTCAATGCGATCCAACGTTGCCATTCTCATTTTCCTCAAAGACAGTGTTAATGGACTGTTCCTGGAAACATAAGTGTAATTCTGTGAGATGAACTCACACATCACCAAGAAGTTTCTGGGAAAACTTCTTTGTAGTTTTCATCTGAGGATATTTCCATTGCCTCATAAGCTTCATGGCTCTAGGAAATATCCCATTGCAGATGTCAAGAAAAGTGTGTTGGCAAACTGATCACTGAAGAGAAATGTGTAATTCTGTGAGTTGCATTCATAAATCTAAGTGCATTTTCCCAGAAGGCTTCTTTCCAGTTTTTATCTGAAGCTATTTCCTTTTTCACCATAGCCCTCAATGAGCTCCCAAATATCACTTGGCAGAATTCACGACAACAGTGTTAGCAAAGTATTCCAAGAAGGGAAGGGTGGAACTCTGTGTGATGAAGTCAAACATCAGAAAGCAATCTCTCAGAAAGCTTCTCTCTAGTTATTATCTGAGGTTATTTCCTTTTTCAGCATGGGCCCCAATGGGCTCCCAAATATCACTTTGCAGTTTGCACGAAAAGAGTGTTAGCAAACTGTTTCCTGAGGTCTAAGCTGTAACTCTGTGAGATGAATTCACAGATCACGAAGAATTTTTTCAGAAAGGTTCTTTCACGTTTTGCACTGATGATATTTCCTTTATCAGCGTAGGCCTCAATGTGATCCAAAGAAGCCCTTCTCAGGTTCCTCAAAGACAGTGTTAATGGACTGTTGCAGGAAACCTAAGTGTAAATCTGTGAGATGAATTCACGCATCACCAAGAAGTTTCCAGGAAAGTTTCTTTCTGCTTTACATCTGAGGATATTTACTTTGTCACCGTAAGCTTCCTTACTCTAAGAAGTATCCCATTGCAGATTTTAGGAAAACTGTCTTACCAAACTGATCACGGAAGAGAAACATATAACTCTGAGTTGTATTCATACATCGAAGTGCATTTTCCCAGAAGGCTTCATTCCAGTTTTTATCGGAAGATATTTCTTTTTTTACCATAGCCCTCAATGAGCTCCCAAATATCAATTTGCAGAATCCACGAAAACAGTGTTAGCAAAGTGTTCCAAGAAGAGAAGGGTGGAACTATGTGTGGTGAATTCACACATCAGAAAGCAATCTCTCAGAAAGCTTCTCTCTAGTTATTATCTGAGGATATTTCCTTTTTCACAATGAGCCCCAATGGGCTCCCAAATATCAGTTTGTAGATTCCACGAAAAGAGGGTTAGCAAACTGATTCCTGAGATCTAATCTGTAGCTCTGTGAGATGACTTCACAGATCACAAAGTAGTTTCTCAGAAACCTTCTTTCACGTTTTGAACTGATGATATTTCCTTTATCAAGGTCGGCCTCAATGCGATCCAAATTAGCCCTGCTCAGGTTCCTCAAAGACAGTGTTAATGCAATGTTCCCGGAAACATAAGTGTAAATCTGTGAGATGAATTCACACATCACTAAGAAGTTTCTAAGAAAGTTTCTTTGTAGTTTTCTTCTGAGGGTATTTCCTTTGTCACCATAAGCTTCATTGCGCTAAGAACTATCCTATTGCAGTTTTCAAGAAAGCGGTGTTAGCGAAGTGATCAACGAAGAGAAACGTGTAACTCTGTGAGTTGCATTCATACATCGAAATGCATTTTCCCAGAAGGCTTCTTTCCAGTTTTTATCTGAAGATATTTCCTTTTTCACCATAGCCCTCAATGAGCTCCTAAATATCACTTTGCAGAATCCACGACAACAGTGTTAGTAAAGTGTTCCAAGAAGGGAAATGTGGAACTCTGTGTGATGAAGTCACACATCAGAAAGCAATCTCTCAGAATGCTTTTCTGTAGTTATTATCTGAGGATATATCGTTTTTCACAATGGGCCCCAATGGGCTTCCAAATATCACTTTGCAGATTCCACAAGAAGCGTGTTAGCAAACTGCTTCATGAGGACTAAGTTGTAACTCTGTGAGATGAATTCACAGAACACAAAGAAGTTTCTCAGAAAGCTTCTATCACATTTTGAACTGATTATATTTCCTTTATCAGTGTAGGCCTCAATGCGATCAAATAAACCCTTCTCGGGTTCTCAAATACAGTGTTAATGGACTGTTCCCGGAAACATAAGTGTAACTCTGTTAGATGAATTCACACATCACCAAGAAGTATCTCAGAAAGTTCTTTCTACTTTTCATCTGAGGATATTTCCTTTGTCACTGTAAGCTTCGTTGAGCTAAGAAGTATCCCATTGCAGATTTCAAGAAAACAGTGTAAGAAAACTGATCACTGAAGAGAAAGGTGCCACTCTGTGAGTTGCATTCATGCATCGAAGTGCATTTTCCCAGAAAGCTTCTTTCCAGTTTTTAAGTGAAGATATTTCCTTTTTAAACATAGCCCTAATGAGCTCCCATACTTAACTGTGCAAAATCCACGAAAACTGTGTTAGCAAACTGTTCCAAGAAAGGAGGGTGGAATTTTCTGTGATGAAGTCACACATCAGAAAGCAATCTCTCAGAAAGCTTCTATCCAGTAATTATCTGAGGATATTTCCTTTTTCACTATGGGAACCAAAGACTCCCTAATATCACTTGGCAGAGTCAACGAAAAGAATGTTACCAAACTACTTCCTGAGATATAAGTTGTAACTCTGTGAGATGAATTCACAGATCACAAAGAAGTTTCTCAGAAAGCTTCTTTCACGTTTTGAGCTGATGATATTTCCTTTATCAGCCTAGGCCTCAATGCGATCCAAATTAGCTCTTCTCAGGTTCCTCAAAGATAGTGTTCATGGACTGTTCCAGGAAACATAACTGTAACTCTGTGAGATGAACTCACGCATCACCAAGAAGTTTCTAATAAAGCTTCCTTCTAGGTTTCATCTGAGGATATTTCCTTTGTCACCGTAAGCTTCATTGCACTAAAAGTATCCAATTGCAGATTTCAAGAAAACTGTGTTAGCAAACTGATCACTGAAGAGAAAGGTGTCAGTCTGTGAGTTGCATTCATTCTTCGAAATGCATTTTCCAGAAGGCTTCTTTCCAGATTTCATCTGAAGATATTTCCTTTTTCACCATAGCCCTCAATGAGCTCCCAAATATCTCTTTGCAGAATCCACGACAACAGTGTTAGCAAACTGTTCCAAGAAGGGAAGTGTGGAACTCTGTGTGACGAAGTCACACTTCAGAAAGCAATCTCTCAGAAAGCTTCTCCCTAGTTATTATGTGAGGATATTTCCTTTTTCACAATGGGCCCCAATTTGCTCCCAAATATCACTTTGCAGATTCCATGAAAAGAGTGTTAGCAAACTGCTTCCTGAGGTCTGTCTAATCTGCAAAACTGTGAGATGAATTCACAGATCACAAAGAAGTTTCTCAGAAAGTTCTCTCACGTTTTGAACTGATGATATCTGCTTTATCAGCGTAGGCCTCAATGCGACTCAAAGTAGCCCTTCTAAGTTTCCTCAAATATAGTGTTAATGGACTGTTCCAGCAAACATAAGTGTAACTCTGTGAAATGAATTCACACATCACCATGAAGTTTCTAGGAAAGCTTCTTTCTAGTTTTCATCTGAGGATATTTCCTCTGTCACCGTAAGCTTCATTGTGCTAAGAAGCATCCCATTGCAGATTTCAAGAAAACTGTGTTAGCAAACTGATCACTGAAGAGAAACGTGTTATTCTGTGAGTTGCAGTCATACATTCAAGTGCATTTTCCAGAAGGCTTCTTTCCAGTTTTTATCTTAAGTTATTTCCTTTTTCACCATAGCCCTCAATGTGCTCCCAAATATCACTTTTGAGAAACCACGACAACAGTGTTAGCAAACTGTTCCAAGAAGGGAAGGGTGGAAGTCTGTGTGATGAAGTCACACATCGGAAAGCAATCTCTCAGAAAGCTTCTCTCTAGTTATTGTCTGAGGATATTTCCTTTTTCACAATGGGCCCCAATGGGCTCCCAAACATCACTCTGCAGTTTCCACGAAAAGAGTGTTAACAAACTGCTTCCTGAGGTCTAATCTGTAAAACTGTGAGATGAATTCGCAGAACACAAAGAAGTTTCCCATTAAGCATCTTTCACGTTTTAAGTGATTATATTTCCTTTTTCAGCGTCAGACTCAATGCGATCAAAGCACCCCTTCTCAGGTTCCTCAAAGAGAGTGTTAATGGACTGTTCCAGGAAACATAGCGGTACCTCTTTGAGATGAATTCACACAACACGAAGAAGTTTCTGAAAAGCTTCTTTCTAGTTTTCATCTGAGGATATTTCCTTTGTCACCGTAAGCTTCATTGCGCAAAGAAGTATCCCATTGTAGAATTCAAGGAAACTGTTAGGAAACTGATAAGTGAAGAGAAACGTGTAAATCAGTGAGATGCTTTCATACAACGAAATGCATTTTCCCAGAAGGTTTCTTTCCATTTTTTATCTGAAGATATTTCCTTTTTCACCAAAGCCCTCAATGAGCTCCCAAATATCACTTGGCAAAATCCACGAAAACAGTGTTAGCAAACTGTTCCACGAAGGGAAGGGTGGAACTCTGTGTGATGAAGTCACACCTCAGAAAGCAACCTCTAAGAAAGTTTCTCTCTAGTTATTATCTGATTATATTTCCTTTTTCACAATGGAACCCAATGGGCTCCCAAATATCACTTTGCAGATCCTACGATAAGAGTGTTAGCAAACTGCTTCCTGAGATCTACGCTATAACTCTGTGAGATGAATTCACAGGTCACAAAGAAGTTTCTCAGAAAGCTTCTTTCACGTTTTAAACTGATGATATTTCCTTTATCAGCGTAGGCCTCAATGCGATCCAAAGTAGCCCTTCTCAGTTTCCTGAAAGGCAGTGTTAATGGACTGTTCCAGGAAACAAAAGTGTAACTCCGTGAGATGAAATCACATATCACCAAGAAGTTTCGAAGAAAGCGTCCTAGTAGTTTTCCTGAGAGGATATTTCCTTTGTCACTATAAGCCTCATTGCGCTAAGAAGTATCCCATTGCAGATTCCAAAAAAACTGTGTTAGCAAACTGATCACTGAAGAGAAAGTTGTCACTCTGTGAGTTGCATTCCTACATCGATGTGCATTTTCCCAGAAGGTTTCTTTGCAGTTTTTATCTGAAAATATTTCCTTTTGCACCATAGCAATCAATGAGCTCCCAAATATCACTTTGCAAGATCCACGAAAATAGTGTTAGCAAACGGTTCCAAGAAGGGAAAGGTGCAACCGTGTGTGATGAAGTCACACATCAGAAAGCAATCTCTCAGAAACCTTCTCTCTAGTTTTTGTCTGTGGATATTTCCTTTTTCACCACGGGATTCCAAATATCACTTTGCAGATTCCACGAAAAGAGGGTCAGCAAACTGCTTCCTGAGATCAAAGCCATAACTCTGTGAAATGAATTCACAGATCACAAAGAAGTTTCTCAGAAAGCTTCTTTTACGTTTTGAACTGATGATGTTTCCTTTATCAGCAGAGGCCTCAATGCGATCCAAAGTAGCCCTTCTCAGGTTCCCCAAAGACAGTGTTAATGGACTGTTCCAGGAAACATAAGTGTAACCCTGTGAGATGAATTCACATGTCCCCAAGAAGTTTCGAAGAAAGCTTCTATCAAGTTTTCATCTGTGGATATTTCCTTTGTCACCGTAAGCTTCATCGCGCTAAGAAGTATCTCATTGCAGATTTCAAGAAACTGTGTTAGCAAACAGATCACTGAAGACAAAGGTGTCACTCTGTGAGTTGCATTCATAACTCGAAGTACATTTTCACAGAAGGCTTCTTTCCAGATTTTATCTGAAGATATTTCCTTTTTCACCATAGCGCTCATTGAGCACCCAAATATCACTTTCCAGAATCTATGACAACAGTGTTCGCTACCTGTTCCAAGAAGGAAAGTCTGAAACTCTGTGTGATGAAGTCACACCTGAGAAAGCAATCTCTTAGAAAACTTCTCTCTAGTTATTATCTGAGGATATTTCCTTTTTCACAATGGGCCCCAATGGGCTCCCAAATATCACTTTGCAGATTCCACGAAAAGAGTGATAGCAAACTGCTTCCAGAGATCTAAGCTATAACTCTGTGAGATGAATTGACAGATCACAAAGAAGTTTCTCAGAAAGCTTCTTTCACGTTTTAAACCGATGATATTTCCTTTATCAGAGTAGGCCTCAATGCGAATCAAAGTAGCCCTTCTCAGGCTCCTCAAAGACAGTGTTAATGAACTGTTCCAGTAAACATAAGTGTAACTCTGTGAGATGAATTCAACCATCACAAAGAAGTTTCTGGAAAAGCTTCTTTCTAGTTTTCATCTGACTATATTTCCTTTGTCACTGGAAGCTTCATTGCGTTAAGAAGTATCCCATTGCAGATTTCACCAAAACTGTCCTAGCAAACTGATCACTGAAGAGAAAGGTGTAACTCTGTAAGTTGCATTCATACATCGAAGTGCATTTTCCCAGAATGCTTCTTTCCTGTTTTCATCTGAAGATATTTCCTTTTTCTCCATAGCCCTCAATGAGCTCCCAAATATCACTTTGCAGAATCCACGACAATAGTGTTAGCAAACTGTTCCAAGAAGGGAAGGGTGGATCTCTGTGTGATGAACTCATACATCAGAAAGCAATCTCTCATAAAGGTTCTCCCTAGTTATTATCTGAGGATATTTCCTTTTTCACAATGGGCCCCAATGTGCTCCCAAATATCATTTTGCAGATTCCACGAAAGGAGTGTTATCAAAATGCTTCCTGAGGTCTAAGCTGTAACTCTGCGAGATGAATTCACAGATCACAAAGAAGTTTATCAGAAAGCTTCTTTCACGTTTTCCACTGATGATATTTCCTTTATCAGGGTAGGCCTCAATGCGATCCAAAGTAGCCCTTCTCAGGTTCCTCAAAGACAGTGTTAATGGACTGTTTCCGGAAACATAAGTGTAACTCTGTGAGATGAATTCACACATCACCAAGAATTTTCTAAGAAAGCTCCATGTAGTTTTCATCTGAGCATATTTCCTTTGTCACCATAAGCTTCCTTGCGCTAAGATGTATCCCATTACAGATTTCAAGAAAACTGTTAGGAAACTGATCACTGAAGAGAAACGTGTAACTCTGTGAGTTGCATTCATACATCGACGTGCATTTACCCAGAAGGCTTCTTTCCAGTTTTTATCTGAAGATATTTCTTTTTTAACCATTGCCCTCAATGAGCTCCCAAATATCACTTTACAGAATCCATGCCAACTGTGTTAGCAAACTGTTCAAGAAGGGAAGGGTGGAACTCTGCGTGATGAAGTCACACCTCAGACAGCAATCTCTCCGAAAGCTTCTCTCTAGTTAGTATTTGAGGATATTTCCTTTTTCACAATGGGCCCCAGTGGGCTACCAAATATCAATTTGCAGATTCCACAAAAAGCTTGTTAGCAAACTCCTTCATGACGACTAAGTTGTAACTCTGTGAGATGAATTCACAGATAAGAAGGAAATTACTCAGAAAGCTTCTTTCACGTTTTGAACTGATGATATTTCCTTTATCAGCGTAGGCCTCAATGCAATGGAAAGTATCCCTTCTCAGTTTCCTCTAGGCAGTGGTAATAGACTGTTCCAGGAAACATAAGTGTAACTTTGTGAGATGAATTCACACATCACCAAGAAGTTTCTAACAAACCTCTTTCTAGTTTTCATCTGAGGATATTTCCTTTGTCACCATAAGCTTCCCTGCACGAAGAAGTATCCCAGTGCAGATTTCAAGCAAATTGAGAGGAAACTTATCACTGAAGAGAAAGGTGTAACTCTGTGAGTTGCATTGATACGTGGAAGTGCATTTTTCCAGAAGGCTCTTTCCAGGTTTAATCTGAAGATATTTCCTTTTTCACCATAGGACTCAATGAATTCCCAAATATCACTTTGCAGAATCCACGACAACAGTGTATGCAAACTGTTCCAATAATGGAAGAAGGGAACGCCGTGTGATGAAGTCACACATCAGAAAGCAATCTCTGAGAAAGCTTCTCACTAGTTATGATCTGAGGATATTTCCTTTTTCACACTGGGCTCCAGTGGGCTCCCAAATATCACTTTGCAGATTCCACGAAAAGAGTGTTAGCAAACTGCTTCACGAGGACTAAGTTGTAACTCTGGGAGATGAATTCAGAGATCACAATATAGTTTCTCAGAAAGCTTCTTTCAGTTTTGAACTGATGATATTCCGTTAATCAGCGTAGGCCTCAATGCGATCCAACACAGCCCTTCTCAGGTTCCTCAAAGACAGTGTTAATGGACTGTTCCAGGAAACATAAGTGTAATTCTGTGAGGTGAATTCATACATCACCAAGAAGTTTCTGGGAAAGCTTCTTTCTAGTTTTCGTCTGAGGATATTTCCTTTGTCTCCATAAGCTTCATTGCGCTAAGATGTATCCCATTGCAGATTTCAAGAAAACTGTGTTAGCAAACTGATCGCTGAAGAGAAACCTGTAACTCTGTGAGTTGCATTCATACATCGAAGTGCATTTTCCCAGAAGTCTTTTTGCCAGTTTTTATCTGAAGATATTTCCTTTTTCACCATAGTCCTCAGGGAGCCGCCAAATATCACTTTGCAGAATCCACGACAGCAGTGTTAGCAAACTGTTCCAAGAAGGGAAGTGTGGAACTCTGTGTGATGAAGTCACACCTCAGAAAGCAATGACTCAGAAAGATTCTCTCTAGTTATTATCTGAGGATACTTCCTTTTTCACTATGGGCCCCAATGTGCTCCCAAGTATCACCTTGCAGATTGCACGAAAAAACAGTTAGGAAACTGCTTCTTGAGGTCTATGCTGTAACTCTGTGAGATGAATTCATAGATCACTAAGGAGTCTCTCGGAAAGATTCTTTCACGTTTTGAACTGATGATATTTCCTTTGTCACCGTAGGCCTGACTGCGATCCAAACTAGCCCTTCTCAGGTTCCTCAAAGACAGTGTTAATGGACTGTTCCAGGAAGCATAAGTGTAACTCTGTGAGATGAATTCACACATCACGAAGAAGTTTCTAAGAAAGCTTCTTTCTAGTTTTCGTCTGAGGATATATCCTTTGTCACCGTAAGCTTCATTGCACTAAAAAGTATCCCATTGCAGATTTCAAGAAAACTGTGTTAGCAAACTGATCACTGAAGATAAAGGTGTAACTCTGTGAGTTGTATTAATACATCGAAGTGTATTTTCCCAGACGAGTTCTTTCCAGTTTTTATCTGAAGTTGTTTCCTTTTCCTCCATAGCCCTCAATGAGGTCCCAAATACCACATGGCAGAATCCACGAAAACTGGGTTAGCAAACTGTTTCAAGAAGGTAAGCGTGAAACTCTGTGTGATGAAGTCAAACATCAGAAAGCAATCTCTCAGAAAGCTTCTCTCTACTTATTATCTGAGGTTATTTCCTTTTTCACAATGGGCCCCAAAGTGCTCACAAATATCACTCTGCAGATTCCACGAAATGAGTGTTAGCAAACTGCTTCCTGTGATCTAAGCTGTAACTCTGTGAGAGGAATTCACAGAACACAAATAAGATTCTCAGAATGCTTCTTTCACGTTTTGAACTGATGATATTTCCTTTATCAGTGTAGACCTCAATGCGATCCAAAGTAGCCCTTCTCAGCTTCCTAAAAGTCAGTGTTAATGGGCTCTTCCAGGAAATATAAGTGTAACCCTGTGAGATGAATTCACACATCACCAAGATGTTTCTGAGAAAGCTTCTCTCTACTTTTCATCTGAGGATATTTCCTTTGTCACCGTAAGTTTATTGCGCTAAGAAGTATCCCAATGCAAATTTCAGTAAAACTGTTAGGAAACTGATAACTGAAGAGAAACGTGTAACTCTGTGTGTTGCATTCGTACATCGAAGGGCATTTTCCCAGAGGGCTTCTTTCCAGTTTTTATCTGAATATATTTCCTTTTTCAGCATCGCCCTAAATGAGCTTCCACTTATCACTTGGCAGAATCCACGACAACTGTGTTAGGAAAGTGTTCCAAAAAGGGAAGGGTGGAAGTCTGTGCGATGAAGTCACACATCAGAAAGCAATCTCTCAGAAAGCTTCTCTCTAGTTATTATCTGATGACATGTCCTTTTTCACCATTGGCCCCAAAGGGCTCCCAAATTTCACTTTACACATATCACGAAAAGCATGTTAGCAAGCTGCTTCATGATGACTAAGTTCTAAATCTGTGACATGAATTCACAGATCACAAGGAAATTACTCAGAAAGCGTCTCTCACGTTTTGAACTGATGATATTTCCTTCATCAGCGTAGGCCTCAGTGCAATGGAGTGTAGACCTTCTCAGGTTCCTCTAGGCAGTGGTAATGGACTGTTACAGGAAATATAAGTGTAACTCTGTGAGATGAATTCACACATCACCAAGAAGTTTCTAAGAAACCTCTTTCTAGTTTTCATCTGAGGATATTTCCTTTGTCACCATAAGCTTCCTTGCGAAAAGAAGTATCCCATTGCAGATTTCAAACAAATTGATAGGAAACTGATCACTGAAGAGAAAAGTGTAACTCTGTGAGTTGCATTCATACATCGAGTGCATTTTTCCAGAATGCTCTTTCCAGTTTTTATCTGAAGATATTTCCTTTTTCACCATAGGACTCAATGTATTCCCAAATATCACTTTGCAAAATCCACGACAACAGTGTTAGCAAACTGTTCCATGAATGGAAGGGTGGAACTCTGTGTGATGAAGTCACACATCAGAAAGCAATCTCTCAGAAAGCTTTTCTCTAGTTATTATCTGAGGATATTTCCTTTTCCACCATGGGCCCCAATGTGCTCCCAAATATCACACTGCAGATTCCACGAAAAGAGTGTTAGCAAAATGCTTCCTGAGGTCTAAGCTGTAACTCTGTGAGATGAACTCACAGATCACAAAGAAGTTTCTCAGAAAGCTTCTTTCACGTTTTGAACTGATGATATTTCCTTTATCAGCGTAGGTCTCCATGTTATCCAAAGATGCCCTTCTAAGATTCCTCAAAGACAGTGTTAATGGACTGCTCCAAGAAACATAAGTGTAACTCTGTGAGATGAATTCACACATCACCAAGAAGTTTCAAAGAAAGCTTGTTTCTAGTTTTCATCTGAGGATATTTCCTTTGTCACCGTAAGCTTCATTGCGCTAAGAAGTATCCCACTGCAGATGTCAAAACTGTGTTACGAAACTGATCACTGAAAAGAAACTTGTAACTCTGTGAGTTGCATTCATACATCGAAGTGTAGTTTCCCGGAAGGCTTCTTTCCAGTTTTTATCTGAAGATATTTCCTTTTTCACCATAGCCCTCAATGAGCTCCCAAATATCACTTTGCAGAATCCAGGACCACAGTGTTAGCAAACTGTTCCAAGAAGGGAAGGGTGGAACTCTGTGTGATGAACTCACACCTCAGAAAGCAATCTCTCCGAAAGCTTCTCTCTAGGTATTATCTGAGGATATTTCCTTTTTCACAATGTGCCCCAATGGGCTCCCAAATATCACTTTGCAGATTCCATGAAAAGAGTTTAAGCAAACTGCTTCCTGAGGTCTAAGCTGTAACTCTGTAGGAAGTATGCACAGATCACAAAGAGGTTTCTCAGAGAGCTTCCTTCACTTTTTGAACTGATGATATATCCTTTATCAGCATAGGCCTCAATGCGTTCCAAAGTAGCCCTCTCAGGTTCCTCAAAACAGTGTTAATGGACTGTTCCAGGAAACATAATGTAACTCTGTGAGATGAATTCACTTATCACCAAGAATTTTCCAAGAAGCGTCTTTCTAGTTTTCATCTGAGGATATTTCCTTTGTCACCGTAATCTTCATTGCGCTAAGAAGTATCCCATTGCAGATTTCCAGAAAATTGTGTTTGCAAACTGATCACTGAAGAGAAACGTGTAACTCTGTGAGTTGCATTCATACATCGAAGTGCATTTTCAAAGAAGACTTCTTTCCAGTTTTTATCTGAAGATATTTCCTTTTTCACCATAGCCCTCAATGAGCTCCTAAATATCACTTTGCAGAATCCACGACAACAGTGTTAGGAAACTGTTCCAAGAAGGGAAAGGTGGAACTCTGTGTGATGAAGTCACACCTCAGAAAGCAATCTCTAAGAAAGCTTCTCTCTCGTTATTATCTGAGGATATTTCCTTTTTCACAATGTTCCCCAATGGGCTCCCAAATATCACTTTGCAGATTCCACGAAAAGAGTGTTAGCAAACTGCTTCCTGAGGTCTAAGATGTAACACTGTGAGATGAATTCACAGTTCACAAAGATGTTTCTCAGAAAGTTTCTTTCACGTTTTGAACTGATGATATATCCTGTATCAGCATAGGCCTCAATGCATTCCAAAGTAGCCCTTCTCAAGTTCCTCAAAGACAGTGTTAATGGACTGTTCAAGAAACATAAGTGTAACTCTGTGCAATGAATTCACATATTATCAAGAAGTTTCTAAGAAAGCGACTTTCTAGTCTTCATCTGAGGATGTTTCCTTTGTCACCTTAAGCTTCATTGTGCTAAGAAATATCCCATCGCAGATTTCAAGAAAACTGTGTTAGAAAACTGATCACTGTAGAGAAACGTGTAACTCTGTGAGATGCATTAATGCATTCGAAGTGCATTTTCCCAGAAGGCTTCTTTCCAGTTTTTATCTGAAGATATTTCCTTTTTCACCGTAGCCCTCAATGAGCTCCCATATATCACTTTGCAGAATCCACGACAACAGTGTTAGCAAACTGTTCCAAGAAGGCAAGGGTGGAACTCTGTGTGATGAAGTCACACATTAGAAAGCAATCTCTCAGAAAGCTTCTCACTAGTTATTTTCTGAGGATATTTCCTTTGTCACAATGGGCCCCAATGGGCTACCAATAATCACTTTGCAGAATCCACGACCACAGTGTTAGCAGACTGTTCCAAGAAGGAAAGGGGGGAACTCTGTGTGATTAAGTCACACATCAGAAAGCAATCTCTCAGAAAGCTTCTCACTAGTTATTATCTGAGGATATTTCCTTTTTCACAATGGGCCCCAATGGGCTCCCAAATATCACTTTGTACATTCCACGAAAAGAGTGTTAGCAAACTGCTTCCTGAGGTCTAAGATGTAACTCTGTGAGATGAATTCACAGATCACAAAGACGTTTCTCAGAATGCTTCTTTCACGTTATGAACTGATGATATATCCTTTATCAGCCTAGGCCTCAATGCGTTCCAAATTAGCCTTTCTCAGGTTCCTCAAAGACAGTGTTAATGGACTGTTCAGGAAATATAAGTGTAACTCTGTGAGATGAATTCAAACATCATCAAGAAGTTTCTAAGAAAGCTTCTTTCTAGTTTTCATCTGAGGATATTTGCTTTGTCACCGTAAGCTTCATTGCCCTAAGAAGTTTCCCATTGCAGATTTCAAGAAAACTGTGTTAGCAAACTGATCACTGAAGAGAAACGTGTAACACTGTGAGATGCATTCATACATCGAAGTGCATTTTCCCAGAAGGCTTCTTTCCAGTTTTTATCTGAAGATATTTCCTTTTTCACCATAGCCCTCAATGAGTTCCCAAATATCACCTTGCAGAGTCCACGACAACAGTGTTAGCAAACTGTTCCAAGAAGGGAAAGGTGGAACTCTGTGTGATGAAGTCACACCTCAGAAAGCAATCTCTCAGATAGCTTCTCTCTCGTTATTATCTGAGGATATTTCCTTTTTCACAATATTCCCCAATGGGCTCCCAAATATCGCTTTGCAGATTCCACGACAAGAGTGTTAGCAAACTGCTTCCTGAGGTCTAAGATGTAACTCTGTCAGACGAATTCTCAGATCACAAAGAAGTTTCTCAGAAAGTTTCTCTCACTTTTTAACTGATGATATTTCCTTTATCAGCATAGGCCTCAATGCTATCCAAAGTAGCCCTTCTCAGGTTCCTCAATGACAGTGTTAATGGACTGTTCCAGGAAACGTAAGTGTAACTGTGTGAGATGAATTCACACATCACCAAGAAGTTTCCAAGAAAGCTTCCTTCAACTTTTCACCTGGGGATATTTCCTTTGTCACCGTAAGCTTCATTGCACAAAGGAGTATCCCATTGCAGATTGCAAGAAAAATGTGTTTGCAATCTGATCCCTGAAGAGAAACATGTAACTCTGTGAGTTGCATTCATACATAGAAGTGCATTTTCCTAGAAGGCTTGTTTCCAGTTTTTATCTGAAGATATTTCCTTTTTCACCATAGACCTCAATGAGCTCCCAAATAACACTTTGCGGAATCAAGACAACTGTGTTAGCAACTATTCCAAGAAGAGAAGAGTGGAACTCTGTGTGATGAAGTCACACATCACAAAGCAATCTCTCAGAAAGCTTCTCTCTAGTTATTATTTGAGGATATTTCCTTTTTCACCATGGGCCCCAAAGGGCTCCCAAATATCACTTTGCAGATTCCACAAAAAGAGTGTTAGCAAACTGCTTCATGAAGACTAATTTGTAACTCTGTGAGATGAATTCACAGAATACAAAGAAGTTTCTCAGAAAGTTTCTTTCACGTTTTGAACTGATGATATTTCCTTCATCAGGGTAGGCCTCAATGCGACCCAAAGTAGCCCTTCTCGGGTTCCTCAAAGACAGTGTTAATGGACTCTTCCAGGAAACATAACTGTAACTCTGTGAGATGAATTCACACATCACCAAGAAGTTTCTAGGAAAGCTTTTTTCTAGTTTTCATATCAGCATATTTCCTTTGTCTCCATAAGCTTCTTTGCGCTATGAAGTATCCCATTGCAGATTGCAAGAAAACTGTGTTAGGAAACTGGTCACTGAAGAGAAACGTGTAACTCTGTGAGTTGCATTCATACTTCGAAGTGCATTTTCCTAGAAGGCTTGTTTCCAGGTTTTATCTGAAGATATTTCCTTTTTCACCATAGACCTCAATGAGCTCCGAAATCTCACTTGGCCGAATCCACGACAACTGTGTTAGCAAACTGTTCCAAGAAGTGAAGGTTGCAACACTGTGTGATGAAGTCACATATCAGAAAGCAATCTCTCAGAAACCTTCTCTCTAGTTATTATCTGATGATATTTTCTTTTTCACCATGGGACCAAATGGGGTCTCAAATATCACATTGCAGATTCCACGAAAAGAGTGTAAGCAAACTGCTTCCTGAGGTCTAAGCTGTAACTTTGTGAGATGAATTCAGAGATCACAAACAAGATTCTCAGAAAGCTTCTTTCACGTTTTGAACTGATGATATTTCCTTTATCAGCGTAGGCCTCAATGCGATGGAAAGTAGCCCTTCTCACGTTCCTCAAGGCAGTGTTAATGGATTGTTCCAGGAAACATAAGTGTAACTTTGTGCGATGAATTCACTCAGCCCCAAGAAGATTTTAAGAAAGATTCCTTTTGTTTTTCATCTGAGGATATTTCCTTTGTCACTGTAAGCTTCATTGTGCTAAGAAGTATCCCATTGCAGATTTCCAGAAAACTGTTAGGAAACTGATCACTGAAGAGAAACGTGTAACTATGTGAGTTTCATTAATACATCGAAGTGCATTTTCCCAGAAGGCTTCTTTCGAGTTTTTCATCTGAAGATATTTCCTTTTTCACCATAGCCCTCAATGAGCTCCCAAATATCACTTGGCAGAATCCACGACAACTGTGTTAGCAAACTGTTCCAAGAAGGGAAGGGTGGAACTCTGAATGATGAAGTCACACCTCAAAAAGCAATCTCTCAGAAAGCATCTCTCTTGTTATTATCTGAGGATATTTCCATTTTCACAGTGGGCCCCAATCGGCTCCCAAATATCACTTTGCACATTCCACGAACAGAGTGTTAGCAAACTGCTTCATGAGGACTAAGTTGTAACTTTGTGAGATGAATTCACAGATCACAAAGAAGTTTCTCAGAAAGCTTCTTTCACATTTTGTACTGATGATATTTCCTTTTTTGGCGTAGGCCTCAATGCGATACAAAGTGGCCCTTCTCAGGTACCTCAAAGACAGTGCTAATGGACAGTTCCTGGAAACATAAGTGTAACTCTGTGAGAAGAATTAACACATCACCAAGAAGTTTCTAAGAAAGCTTCTTTCTAGTTTTCATCTGTGGATATTTCCTTAGTCACCGTAAGCTTCATTGCGCTAAAAAATATCCCATTGCAGATTTCACGAAAACTGTGTTAGCAAACTGATCACTGAAGAGAAAGGTGGAACCCTGTGAGTTGCACTCATACACGAAGTGCATTTTAACAGGATGCTTCTTCACAGTTTTTATCTGAAAATATTTCCTTTTTCACCATAGCCCTCAATGAGCTCCAAAATATCACTTTGCAGAATCCAAGACAACAGTGTTAGCAAAGACTTCCAAGAAGGGAAGGGTGGAACTCTGTGTGATGAAGTCACACATCAGAAGGCAATCTCTCACAAAGCTTCTCCTTAGTTGTTATGTGAGGATATTATCTTTTTCACAATTGGCCCCAATGGGCTCCCAAATATCAGTTTGCAGATTCCACGAAAAGAGTGTTAGCAAACTGCTTCATGAGAACGATGTTGAAATACTCTGAGATGAATTCCCAGATCACAAGGAAGTTTCTCAGAAAGATTCTTTCACCTTTTGAACTGATGATATTTCCTTTAAGAGCGCAGGCCTCAATGGGATCCAAAGTAGCCCTTCTCAGGTTCCTCAAAGACAGGGTTAATGGACTGTTCCAGGAAACATAAGTGTATCTCTGAGAGGTGAATTCACACATCACCAAGAAGTTTCTAAGAAAAGTTCTTTATAGTTTTCATCTGAGAATATTTCCTTTGTCACCTTAAGCTTCATTGCGCTAAGAAGTATCACATTGCAGATTTCAAGAAAAATGTGTTAGCAAACTGATCACTGAAGAGAAACCTGTAACTCTGTGAGTTGCATTCATCCATCGAAGTGCATTTTCCCAGAAGGCTTCTTTCCAGTTTTTATCTGAAGATATTTCCTTTTTCACCATCCCCTCTAAGAGTTCCCAAATATCACTTTGCAGAATCCACGACAACAGTGTTAGCAAACTGTTCCAAGAAGAGAAATGTGGAAGTCTGTATGAAGAAGTCACACATCAGAAAGCAATCTTTGAGAAAACTTCTCTCTAGTTATTATCTGAGGATATTTCCTTTTTCACAGTGGGCCCCAAAGGGCTCCCAAATATCAATTTGCAGATTCCACGAAAAGAGTGTTAGCAAACTGCTTCATGAGGACTAAGTTGAAACACTCTGAGATGAATTCACAGATCACAAAGAAGTTTATCAGAAAGCTTCTCTCACTTTGTGAATTGATTACATTTCCTTTATCAGCGTGTGCCTCAATGCGATGGAAAGTAGCCCTTCTCAGGTTCCTCAAAGACAGTGTTAATGGACTGTTCCAGGAAACATAAGTGTAACTCTGTGAGATGATTTCACACCCCACCAAGAAGTTTCACAGAAAGCTTCTTTCTAGTTTTCATCTGAGGTTATTTCCTTTGTCACCGTAAGGTTCATTGCGCTAAGAATTATCCCTTTGCAGATTTCAAGAAAACTGTCTTTGGAAACTGATCACTGAAAAGAAACGTGTAACTCCTTAAGTTGCATTCATACATCGAAGTGCATTTTCCCAGAAGGCTTCTTTCCAGTTTTATCTGAAGCTATGTCCTTTTTCACCACAGCCCTCAATGAGTTCCCAAATATCACCTTAAAGAATCCACGACAACTGTGTTAGCAAACCTTTGCAAAAAGGGAAAAGTGGAAATCTGTGTGATGAAGTCACACATCAGAAAGCAATCTCTCATAAACCTTCTCTCTAGTTATTATCTGAGTATATTTCCTTATTCACAACGGGCCCCAGTGGGCCCCCAAATATCACTTTGCAGATCCCACGAAAAGGGTGTTTACAAACTGCTTCATGAGGACTAAATTGTAACTTTGTGGGTTGAATTCACAGATCACAAACAAGTTTCTCAGAAAGCTTTTTTCACGTTTTGAACTGATGATATTTCCTTTATCAGGGTAGGCCACAATGCGATCCATAGTAGCCCTTCTCAGGTCAGTGTTAATGAACTGGTCCGGGAAACATAAGTGTTATTCTGTGAGATGAATTCACACATCACAACGAAATTTTGAAGAAAGTTTCCTTCTAATTTTCATCTGAGGATATTTCTTTTGTCACCGTGATTTTCATTGCACCTAGAAGTATCCAATTGCATATTTCAAGAAAAGTGTTAGGAAACTGATCACTGAAGAGAAACGTAACTCTGTGATTTGCATTCATACATCGAAGTGCATTTTCCCAGAATGCTTCTTTCTAGTTTGTAACTGAAGATATTTCTTTTTTCACCATAGCCCTCAATGGGCTCCCAAATATCACTTTGCAGAACCCTCGACAACTGTGTTAGCAAACTGTTCCAAGAAGGGAAGGGTGGAACTCTGTGTGATGAAGTCACACATCAGAAAGCAATCTCTCAGAAAGCTTCTCTCTAGTTATTATCTGAGGATATTTCCTTTTTCACCCTGGGCCCCAGTGGGCTCCCAAATATCACTTTGCAGATTCCACGAAATGTGTGTTAGCAAATTGCTTCCTGAGGACGCAGCTGTAACACTGTTAGATGAATTCACAGATCACAAAGAAGTTTATCAGAAAGCTTCTTTCACGTTTTGAAATGATGATATTTCCTTTATCAGCGTAGGCCTCAATGCGATCCAAAGTAACCCTTCTCAGGTTCCTCAAAGACCGTGTTAATGAAGTGTTCCAGAAAACATAAGTGTAACTCTGTGAGATGAATTCACACATCACCAAGAAGTTCCGACGAAAGCTTCTTTCTAGTTTTCATCTGAGGATATTTCCTTTGTCACCGTAAGCTACATTGCGATAAGAAGTATCCCATTGCAGATATCCAGAAAACTGTGTTAGCAATCTGATCACTGCAGAGAAACGTGTATCTCTGTGAGTTGTATTCATGCATCGAAGTGCATTTTCACAGAATGCTTCTTTCCAGTTTATATCTGAAGATATTTCCTTTTTCACCATAGCCCTCAATGAGCTCCCAAATATCACTTTGCAGAATCCATGCAACAGTGTTAACAAACTGTTTTAAGAAGGGAAGGGTGGAACGCGGTGTGATGAAGTCACACCTCAGAAAGCCATCTCTCAGAAAGCTTCTCTCTAGTTATTATCTGAGGATATTTCCTTTTTCACAATGTGCCCCAATGGGCTCCCAAATATCACTTCGCAGATTCCATGAAAAGAGTGTTAGCAAACTGCTTCCTGAGACTAAGTTGTAACACTGTGAGATGATTTCACACAGAACAAAGAAGTTTCTCAGAAAGCTTCCCTCACGTTTTGAACTGATGATATATCCTTTATCAGCCTAGGCCTCAATGCGTTCCAAATTAGCCCTTCTCAGGTTCCTCAAAGACAGTGTTAATGGAGTGTTCCAGGAAACATAAGTGTAACTCTGTGATATGAATTCACACATCACCAAGAAGTTTCTAAGAAAGCTTCTTTCTAGTTTTCATCTGAGGATATTTCCTTTGTCACCGTAAGCTTCATTGAGCTAAGAAGTATCCCTTTGCAGATTTCAAGAAAACTGTGTTACGAAACTGATCACTGAAGCGAAACGTGTAACTCTGTGAGTAGCATTCATACATTGAACTGCATTTTCCAGAAGGCTTCTTTCTAATTTTATCTGAAATTATTTCCTTTTTCACCATGGCCATCAATGAGCTCCCAAACACCACTTGGCAACTTCCACGACAACAGTGTTAGCAAACTGTTCCAAGAAGCGAAGGGTGGAACTCTGTGTGATGAAGTCACACCTCCGAAAGCAGTCTCTCAGAAAGCTTCTCTCTAGTTATTATGTGAGGATATTTCCTTTTTCACAACGGGACCCAATGGGCTCCAAAATGTCACTTTGAAGACTCCGAGAAAAGAGTGTTAGCAACTGATTCCTGAGGTCTAAGCTGAAACTCTGTGAGATGAATTCACAGAACACAAAGAAGTTTCTCAGAAAGCTTCTTTTACGTTTTGAACTGATGATATTTCTTTTCTCAGCGTAGGCCTCAATGCGATCCAAAGTAGCCCTTCTCAGGTTCCTCAAAGACAGTGTTAATGGACTGTTCCAGGAAACATGTGTAACTCTGTGAGATGAATTCACCCATCACCAAGAAGTTTCTAAGAAAGCTTCTTTCTAGTTTTCATCGGAGGATATTTCCTTTGTCACCGTAAGTGTCATTGCGCTAAGAAGTATCCCATTGCTGATTTCCAGAAAACTGTGTTAGCAAACTGAACCCTGAAGAACAACGTGTAACTCTGTGAGTTGCATTCATACATCGAAGTGCATTTTCCCAGAAGGCTTCCTTCCAGTTTATATCTGAAGATTTTTCCATTTTCACCATAGCCCTCAATGAGCTTCCAAATATCAATTTGCAGAATCCAAGACAACAGTGTTAGCAAAGAGTTCCAAGAAGGGAAGGGTGGAACTCTGTGTGATGAAGTCACACATCAGAAAGCAATCTCTCACAAAGCCTCTCCTTAGCTATTATGTGAGGATATTATCTTTTTCACAATTGGCCCCAATGGGCTCCCAAATATCAGTTTGCAGATTCCACGAAAAGAGTGTTAGCAAACTGTTCCAAGAAGGGAAGTGTGGAATTCTGTGTGATGAAGTCACATATCAGAAAGCTATCTCTCAGAAAGCTTCTTTCAAGTTATTATCTGAGGATATTTCCTTTTTCACAATGGGCCCCAATGCTCTCCCAAATATCACTTTCCAGATTCCACAAAAAGAGTGTTAGCAAACTGATTCCTGAGGTCTAAGCTGTAACTCTGTGAGATGAGTTCACAGATCACAAGGAAGTGTCTCAGAAAGCTTCTTTCACGTTTTGAACTGATGATATTTCCCTTTTCAGTACAGGCCTGAGTGCAATCCAAAGTAGCCCTTCCCAGGTTCCTCAAGAACAGTGTTAATGGACTGCTCCAGGAAATATAAGTGTGACTCTGAGAAATGAATTCACACATCACCAAGAAGTTTCTAAGAAAGCTTCTTTCTATTTTTCATCTGAGGATATTTCCTTTGTCACCGTCAGCTTCATTGCGCTAAAAATACCCCATTGCAGATTTCAAAAAACTGTGTTAGCAAACTGATCACTGAAGAGAAACTTGTAACTCTGTGAGTTGCATTCATACATCAAAGTGTATTTTCCCATACGGCTTCTTTCCAGTTTTTACCTGAAAATATTTCCTTTTTCACCATAGCCCTCAATGAGCTCCCAAATATCAATTTGGAGAATCCACGACAACTGTCTTAGCAAACTGTTCCAAGAAGGGAAGGGTGGATTTCCGTGTGATGAAGTCACACCTCCAAAAGCAATCTCTCAGAAAGCTTCTCTCAAGTTATTATCTGAGGATATTTCGTTTTTCACAATGGGCCCCTATGGGCTCCCAAATATCACTTTGCAGATTCCACGAAAAGAGTGTTAGCAAAGTGCTTCATGAGGACTAACTTGTAACTCTGTGAGATGAAATAACAGATCACAAAGGAGTTTCTCAGAGCTTCTCTCAGTTTTTGAATTGGTGATATTTCCTTTTTCTGCGTAGGCCTCAATACTATCCAAAGTAGCCCTTCTCACCTTCCTCAAAGACAGTGTTAAGGACTGTTCCAGGAAACATAAGTGTAACTCTGTGAGATGAATTCTCACATCAGGAAGAAGTTTCTAAGAAACCTTCTTTCTAGTTTTCATCTGAGGATATTTCCCTTGTCACCGTAAGCTTCATTGCGTTAAGATGTATCCCATTGCAGATTTCAAGAAAACGGTTAGGAAACTGATCACTGAAGAGAAACGTTTAACTCTGTGAGTTGCATTCATACATCGAAGTGCATTTTCCCAGAAGGCTTCTTTCCAGTTTTTATCTGAACATATTTCCTTTTTCACCATAGACTTCTATGAGCACACAAATATCACTTTGTAGAATCCACGACAACTGTGTTAGTAAACTGTTCAAAAAAAAAAAAGGGAAGGGTGGAAATCTGTGTGATGAAGTCACATATCAGAAAGCAATCTCTCAGAAAGCTTCTCTCTAGTTATTATCTGAGGATATTTCCTTTTTCACAATGGTCCCCAAAGGGCTCCCAAATATCACTTTGCAGATTCCATGAAAAGAGTGTTAGCAAACTCCATCATGTGGACTAAGTTGTAACACTGTGAGATGAATTCACACCTCACAAAGAAGTTTCTCAGAAAGCTTCTCTCACTTTTTCAACTGATTATATTTCCTTTATCAGCGCAGGTCTCAATGCAATCCATAGTAGCCCTTCTCGGGTTCCGCAAAGACAGTGTTAATGGACTGTTTCAGGAAACATAAGTGTAACTCTGTGAGATGAAGACACACATCACCAAGAAGTTTCTAAGAAAGATTCCTTCTCGTTTCCATCTGAGGGTATTTCCTTTGTCAACGTTAGCTTCCTTGCGCTAAGAAATATGGCATTGCAGATTTTAAGAAAACTGTGTTAGCAACATGATCATTGAAGAGAAAGGTGTAACTCTGTGAATTGCATTCATATATCGAAGTGCATTTTCTCAGAAGTTTTCTTTCCAGATTTATTTTCAAGATATTTCCTTTTTCACCATAGCCCTCAATGAGCTCCCAAATATCACTTTGCAGAATCCACGACAACTGTGTTAGCAAACTGTTCCAAGAATGGAAGGGTGGAACTCTGTGTGTTGAAGTCACACCTCCGAAAGCAATCTCTAAGAAAGCTTCTCTCTAGTTATTATCTGAGGATGTTTCCTTTTTCACAATGGGCCCCAATGGGCTCCCAAATATCACTTTGCAGATTCCACGAAAAGAGTGTTAGCAAACTGCTTCATGAGGGCTAAGTTGTAATTCTGTGAGATGAATTCACAGATCACAAAAAGTTTCTCAGAAAGCTTCTTTCAAGTTTTGAACTGATGATATTTTCTTTATCAGCGTAGAGCCCAATGCGATCCAAAGTAGCCCTTCTCAGGTTCCACAAAGACAGAGTTAATGGACTGTTCCAGGAAACATATGTGTAACTGTGTGAGATGAATTCAAACAGCACCAAGAAGTTTCTAAGAAGTCTTCTTTCTGGTTTTCATCTGAGGATAGTTCCTTTGTCAATGTAAGCTTCATTGCGCTTAGAAATATCCCATTGCAGATTTCAAGAAATCTGCGTTAGCAAACCGATCACTGAAGAGAAAGGTGTAAATCTCTGAGTTGCATTCATACATCGAAGTGCGTTTTCTCCAAAGGCTTCTTTCCAGTTTTTGTCGGAAGATATTTCCTTTTTCACTATAGCCCTCAATGAGCTCCCAAATATCTCTTGACAGAAGACGCAACAACTGTGTTAGCAATCTGTTCTAAGAAGGGAAGGGTGGAACTCTGTGTGATGAATTCACACCTCTGAAAGCAGTCTCTCAGAAAGCTTCTCTCTAGTTATTATCTGAGGATATTTCCTTTTTCACAATGGGCCCCAATGGGCTCCCAAATATCACTTTCCGGATTCCACGAAAAGAGTGTTAGCAAACTGCTTCATGAGGACTAAGTTGTAACACTATGAGATGAATTCACAGACCACAAAAAGTTTCTCGGAAAGCTTCTCTCACTTTTTGAACTGATGATATTCCCTTCTCAGCGCAGGTCTTAATGCAATCCAAAGTAGCCCTTCTCAGGTTCCTCAAATACAGTGTTAATGGACTCATCCAGGAAAAATAAGTGTAACACTGTGAGATGAATTCACACATCACCAAGCAGTTTATAAAAAAGCGTCTTTCTAGTTTTCATCAGAGGATATTTCTTTGTCACCGTAAGCTTCATTGTGCTAAGAAATATCCCATTGCAGATTTCAAGAGAAATGTTTTAGCAAACCGATCACTGAAGAGAAAGGTGTAACTCTCTGAGTTGCATTCATACATCGAAGTGCATTTTCTCAGAAGGCTTCTTTCCAGTTTTTGTCGGAAGATATTTCCTTTTTCACTAGAGCCCTCAATGGGCTCCCAAATATCACTTGACAGAATCCGCAACAACTGTGTTAGCAAGCTGTTTTAGAAGGGAAGGGTGGAACTCTCTTTGATGAACTCACACATCAGAAATCAATCTCTCAGAAAGCTGTTCTCTAGTTATTATCTGAGGATATTTCCTTTTTCACAGTGGGCTACAAAGGGCTCCGAAATATCACTTTTCAGATTCCACGAAAAGTGTGTTAGCAAACTGCTTCATGAGGACAAAGTTGTAACTCTGTGAGATTAATGCACAGATCACAAAGTAGTTTCTCAGAAAGCTTCTCTAACTTTTTGAACTGATGATATTTCCTTTATCAGCATAGGCCTCAATGCTATCCGAAGTAGCCCTTCTCAGGTTCCTCAAAGACAGGGTTAATGGACTGTTCCAGGAAACATGAGTGTAATTCTGTGAGAAGAATTCACACATCACCAGGAAGTTTCTAAGAAAGTTACTTTCTAGTATTCATCTGATTATATTTCCTTTGTCAGTGTAAGCATCATTGCGCAAAGAAGTATGCCATTCCAGATTTCAAGAAGACTGTGTTAGCAAACTGATCACTGAAGAGAAACGTGTAAGTCTGTGAGTTGCACTCATACATCGAAGTGCATTTTCCCAGAAGGCTTCTTTCCAGTGTTTATATGAAGATATTTCCTTTTTCACCATAGCCCTCAATGAGCTCCCAAATATCACTTTGCAGAATCCACGACAACTGTGTTGGCAAACGGTTCCAAGAAGGGAAGGGTGGAACTCTGTGTGATGAAGTCACACCTCAGAACGCAATCTCTCAGAAAGCTTCTCTCTAGTTATTATCTGAGGATAATTACTTTTTCACAATGGGCCCAAAGGGCTCCCAAATATCACTTTGCAGATTCCACGAAAAGAGTGTTAGCAAACTGCTTCATGAGGACTAAGTTGTAACTCTCTGAGATGAATTCACACATCACAAAGAAATTTCTCAGAAAGCTTCTCTCACTTTTTGAACTGATTATATTTCCTTTATCAGCTTAGGTCTCAATGCAATCCATAGTAGCCCGTCTCGGGTTCCGCAAAGACAGTGTTAATGGACTGTTTCAGGAAACATAAGTGTAACTCTGTGAGATGAAGACACACATCACCAAGAAGTTTCTAAGAAAGATTCCTTCTAGTTTTCATCTGAGGGTATTTCCTTTGTCAACGTAAGCTTCATTGCGCTAAGAAATATCGCAATGCAGATTTTTAGAAAACTGTGTTAGCAACCTGATCACTGAAGAGAAAGGTGTAACTCTGTGAATTGCATTCATATATCGAAGTGCATTCTCCAAGAAGGCTTCTTTCCAGTTTTTTTCTGAAGATATTTCCTTTTTCATCATAGCCCTCAATGATCTGACAAATATCACGTTGCAGTATCCACGACAACAGAGTTAGCAAACTGTTCCAACAAGGGAGGGTTGAAACTCTGTGTTATGAAGTCACACATCAGAAAGCAATCTCCCAGAAAGCTTCTCTCTAGTTTTTATCTGAGGATGTTTCCTTTTTCACAATGGGCCCCAATGGGCTCCCAAATATCACTTTGCATATTCCACGAGAAGAGTGTTAGCAAACTGCTTCCTGATGTCTAAGCTGTAACTCTATGAGATGAATTCACAGATCACAAAGAAGTTTCTCAGAAATCTTCTTCCACGTTTTGAACTGATGATATTTCCTTTATCAGCATAGGCCTTAATGCGATCCAAATTAGCCCTTCTCAGATTCCTCAAAGACAGTGTTAATGGACTGTTGCGGGAAAGATAAGTGTAACTCTGTTAGATGAATTCACACATCACCAAGAAGTTTCTTTTTTTTTTTTTTTACAGACATTGGAGATATTTATTTGAATTTTCAGTTTCTTTTTTATTATTATACTTAAGTTCTAGCATACATATGCATAACGTGGAGGTTTGTTACATATGTTTACTTATGCCATGTTGGTGTGCTGCACCCATCAGCTCGTCAGCACCCTTCAATTCATCATTTATATCATGTAAAACTCCCCAATGCAATCCCTCCCTCCTCCCCCCTCCCCATGATAGGCCCCAGTGTGTGATGTTCCCTTTCCCGAGTCCAAGTGATCTCATTATTCAGTTCCCACCTATGAGTGAGAGCATGCAGTGTTTGGTTTTCTCTTCTTGTGATAGTTTGCTAAGAATGACGGTTTCCAGCTGCATACATGTCCCTACAAAGGACGCAATCTCATCCTTTTTTAAGGCTGCATAGTATTCCATGGTGTATATGTGCCACATTTTCTTAATCCAGTCTGTCACAGATGGACATTTGGGTTGATTCCAAGTATTTGCTATTGTGAACAGTGCCGCAATAAACATACGTGTGCATGTGTCTTTGTGTAGAATAATTTATAATCCTTTGGTTATATACCCAGTAGTGGGATGGCTGGGTCATATGGTACATCTAGTTCTAGATCCTTGAGGAATTGCCATACTGTTTTCCATAATGGTTGAACTAATTTACAATCCCACCAACAGTGTAAAAGTGTTCCTATTTCTCCGCAACTCCAAGACACATAATTGCCAGATTCACCAAAGTTGAAATGAAGGAAAAAATCTTAAGGGCAGCCAGAGAGAAAGGTCCAGTTACCGCAAAGGGAAGCCCATCAGACTAACAGCAGATCTCTCGGCAGAAACTCTAAAAGGCAGAAGAGAGTGGGGGCCAATATTCAACGTTCTTAAAGAAAAGAATTTTCAACCCAGAATTTCATATCCAGCCAAACAAAATTTCATAAGTGAAGGAGAAATAAAATCCTTTACAGATAAGCAAATGCTTAGAGATTTTGTCACCACCAGGCCTGCCTTACAAGAGACCCTGAAGGAAGCCCTAAACATGGAAAGGAACAACCGGTACCAGCCATTGCAAAAACATGCCAAAATGTAACGACCATTGAGGCTAGGAAGAAACTGCATCAACTAACGAGCAAAATAAACAGTTAATATCATAATGACAGGATCAAGTTCACACATAACAATATTAACCTTAAATTTAAATGGACTAAATGCTCCAATTAAAAGACACAGACTGGCAAACTGGATAAAGAGTCAAGACCCATCAGTCTGCTGTATTCAGGAGACTCATCTCATATGCAGAGATATACATAGGCTCAAAATAAAGGGATGGAGGAAGATCTACCAAGCAAATGGAGAACAAAAAAAAGCAGGGGTTGCAATCCTAGTCTCTGATAAAACAGACTTTAAACCATCAAAGATCAAAAGAGACAAAGAAGGCCATTACATAATGGTAAAGGGATCAATTCAACAGGAAGAGCTAACTCTCCTAAATATATATGCACCCAATACAGGAGCACCCAGATTCATAAAGCAAGTCCTTAGAGACTTCCAAAGAGACTTAGACTTTCATAGAATAATAATGGGAGACTTCAACACTCCACTGTCAACATTAGACAGATCAACGAGACAGAAATTTAACAAGGATATCCAGGAATTGAACTCATCTCTGCACCAAGCGGACCTAATAGACATCTATAGAACTCTCCACCCCAAATCAACAGAATATACATTCTTCTCAGCACCACATCGCACTTATTCCAAAATTGACCACATAATTGGAAAAAAAGCACTCCTCAGCAAATGTAAAAGAATAGAAATTATCACAAACTTTCTCTCAGACCACAGGGCAATCAAACTAGAACTCAGGACTAATAAACTCAGTCAAAACTGCTCAACTACATGGAAACTGAACAACCTGCTCCTGAATGACTACTGGGTACATAACGAAATGAAAGCAGAAATAAAGATGTTCTTTGAAACCAATGAGAACAAAGATACAACATACCAGAATCTGTGGGACACATTTAAAGCAGTGTGTAGAGGGAAATTTATAGCACTAAATGCCCACAAGAGAAAGAAGGAAAGATCTAAAATTGACACTCTAACATCACAATTAAAAGAACTAGAGAGGCAAGAGCAAACACATTCAAAAGCTAGCAGGAGGCAAGAAATAACTAAGATCAGAGCAGAACTGAAGGAGATAGAGACACAAAAAAACCCTCCAAAAAATCAATGAATCCAGGAATTAGTTTTTTGAAAAGATGAACAAAATTGACAGGCCGCTAACAAGACTAATAAAGAAGTTTCTAAGAAAGCTTCTTTCTAGTTATCATCTGAGGATACTTCTTTTGTCACTGTAAGCTTCATTGCGCTAAGACATGTCCCATTGCAGATTTCAAGAAAACTGTGTTAGCAAACTGATCACTGAAGAGAACCGTGTAACTCTGTGAGTTGCATTCATACATTGAAGTGCATGTTCCCAGAAGGATTCTTTCCAATTTTTATCTGAAGATATTTCCTTTTTCACCACAGCCCTCAATGAGCTCCCAAATATCACTTTGCAGAATCCCCGACAACTGTGTTAGCAAACTGTTACAAGAAGGGAAGGGTGGAACTCTGTGTGATGAAGTCACATATCAGAAAGCAATCTCTCAGAAAGCTTCTCTCTAGTTATTATCTGAGGATATTTCCTTTTTCACCATAGCCCTCAATCAGCTCCCAAATATCACTTTGCAGAATCCACGAAAAGAGTGTTAGCAAACTGCTTCCTGTGGTCTAAGCTGTAACTATGTGAGATGAATTCACAGATAACAAAGAAGTTTCTCAGTAAGCTTCTTTCACGTTTTGAACTGATGATATTTCCTTTATCAGAGTTGGCCTCAATGCGATCCAAAGTAGCCCTTCTCCGGTTCCTCAAAGACCATGTTAATGGACTGTTCCAAGAAACATAAGTGTAACTCTGTAAGATGGATTCACACATCACCAAGAAGTTTCTAAGAAACTTTCTTTCTAATTTTCGTCTCAGGATATTTCCTTTGTCACCGTAAGCTTCATTGCGCGAAGAAGTATCCCATTGCAGATTTCAAGAAAACTGTGTAAGCAAACTGATCACTGAAGAGAAAGGTGTAACTCTGTGAGCTGCATTCATACATCTAAGTGCATTTTCCCAGAAGGCTTCTTTCCAGTTTTTATCTGAAAATATTTCCTTTTTCACCATCGCCCTCAATGAACTTGAAAACATCACGTTGCAGTATTCACGTCAACAGTGTTAGCAAACTGTTCCAAGAAGGGAAGGTTGGAACTCTGTGGGATGAAGTCACACCTCAGAAAGCCATCTCTCAGAAAGCATCTCTCTAGTTATTATGTGAGGATATTTCCGTTTTCACAATGGTCCCCATTGGGCTTCCAAATATCACTTTGCAGATACCACGAAAAGAGTGTTATCAAACTACTTCAGGAGGACTAAGTTGTAACTCTGTGAAATGAATTCACAGTTCACAAAGAAGTTTCTCAGAAACCCTCTTTCACGTTTTGAACTGATGATATTTCCTTTATCAGTGTAGGCCTCAAAGCGATCCAAAGTAGCCCTTCTGAGGTTCCTCAAGGACTGTGTTAATGGACTGTTCCAGGAAACATAAACGTAACTCTGAGAGATGAATTCACACATCATCAAGAAGTTTCTGAGAAAGCTTCTTTCTAGTTTTCACCTGAGGATATTTACTTTGTCATCGTAAGCTTCATTGCGCTAAGATGTATCCCATTGCAAATTTCAAGAACACTGTTAGGAAACTGATCATTGAAGAGGAACGTGTAACTCTGTGAGTTGCATTCATACATCGAAGTGCATTTTCCCAGAAGGCTTCTTTCCAGTTTTTATCTGAAGATATTTCCTTTCTCACCATTGCCCTCAATGAGCTCCCAAATATCACTATGCAGAATCCACGACAACAGTGTTAGCAAACTGTTCCAAGAAGGGAAGTGTGGAATTCAGTGTGATGAAGTGACACATGAGAAAGCAATGTCTCAGAAAGCTTCTCTCTAGTTATTATCTGAGGATACTACCATTTTCACAATGGGCCCCAATGGGATCCCAAATATCACTTTGCAGATTCCACGAAAAGAGTGTTAGCAAACTGCTTCCTGAGGACTCAGCTGTAACTCTGTGAGATGAATTCACAGATCACAAAGGAGTTTCTCGGAATGCTTCTTTCACCTTTTGAACTGATGATATTTCCTTTATCAGTGTAGGCCTCAATGTGATCCAAAGTAGCCGATCTCAGGTTCCTCAAAGAGAGTGTTAACGGACTGTTCCAGGAAACATAAGTGTAGCTCTGTGAAATGAATTCACACGTCAACAAGAAGTTTGTGAGAAAGCTTCTTTCTAGCTTTCACCTGAGGATATTTTCTTTGTCACCGTAAGCTTCATTGTGCTAAGAAGTATAACATTGTAGATTTCAAGAAAACTGTGTTAGCAAACTGATCACTGAAGAGAAAGGTGTAACTCTGTGAGTTGCATTCATACATGGAAGTGAATTTTCCCCGAAGGCTTCTTTCCAGTTTTTATCTAAATATATTCCCTTTTTCACCATTGCCCTCAATGAGATCGCAAATATCACTTTGCCGAATCCACGACAACTGTGTTAGCAACCTGTTCCAAGAAGGGAAGGGTGGAAATCTTTTGATGAAGTCACACATCAGAAAGCAATCTCTCAGAAAGCTTCTCTGTAGTTATTATCTGAGGATATTTCCTTTTTCACCATGGGCCCAATTGGGCTCCCAAATATCATTTGCAGATTCCACGAAAAGAGTGTTAGCAAACTGCTTCATGAGGACTAAGTTGTAACTCTGTGAGATGAATTTACAGATCACAAGGAACTTTCTCAGAAAGCTTCTTTCACGTTTTGAACTGATGATATTTCCTTTGTCAGTGTAGGCCTCAAAGCGAGCCAAAGTAGCCCTTCTCAGGTTCCTCAAAGACAGTGTTATTGGACTGTTCCAGGAAACATAAATGTAACTCAGTGAGATGAATTCACACATCACCAAGAAGTTTCTAAGAAAGCTTCTTTCTAGTTTTCATCTGAGGATATTTCCTTTGTCACCGTAACCTTCATGGCGATAAGAAGTATACCATTGTATATTTCAAGAAAACTGTTAGGAAACTGATAAATGAAGAGTAACGTGTAATTCTGAGAGTTGTATTCATACATCGAAGTGCATTTGACCAGAAGGCTTCTTTCCAGTTTTTATCTGAAGATATTTCCTTTTTTCACCATCAGTCTCAATGTGTTCCCAAATATCACTTTGCAGAATCCACGACAACAGTGTTAGCAAACATTTCCAAGAAGGGAAGGGTGGAACTCTGCGTGATGAAGTCACATCTCAGAAAGCAATCACTCAGAAAGCTTCTCTCTAGTTATTATCTGAGGATATTTTCTTTTTCACAATGGGCCCCAATGGGCTCCCAAATTTCGATTTGCAGATTCCACGAAAAGAGTGTTAGCAAACTGCTTCCTGAGGACTCAGGTGTAACTCTGAGAGATGAATTCACAGATCACAAAGGAGTTTCTCAGAAAGCTTCTTTCACGTTTTGAACTTATGATATTTCATTCATCAGTGTAGGCCTCAATGTGATCCAAAGTAGCTCTTCTCAGGTTCCTCAATAAGAGTGGTAATGGAATGTTCCAGGAAACATAAGTGTAACTCTGTGAGGTGAATTCACACTTCACCAAGAAGTTTCTAGGTAAGCTTCTTTCTAGTTTTCATCTGAGGTTATTTCCTTTCTTACCATAATCTTTACTGAGCTAAGAAGTATCCCATTGTAGATTTCCAGAAAACTGTTAGGAAACTGATCACTGAAGAGAAACATTTAACTCTGTGAGTTGCATTCATACATGGAAGTGCATTTTCCCAGAAGGCTTCTTTCCAGGTTTTAACTGAAGATATTTCCTTTTTCAACATGGCCCTCAATGAGCTCCCAAATATCACTTGGCAGAATCCACGATGACAGTGTTAGCAAACTGTTCCGAGAAAGGAATGGTGCAACTCTGTGTGATGAAGTCTCACATCAGAAAGCAATCTCTCAGAAAGCTTCTCTCTAGTTGTTATCTGAGGCTATTTACTTTTCACAATGGGCCCCAAAGGGCTCCCAAATATCACTTTGCAGATTCCACGAAAAGAGTGTTAGCAAACTGCTTCCTGAGGTCTAAGCTGTAAATCAGAGAGATGAATTCACAGATCACAGAGAAGTTTCTCGCAAAGCTTCCCTCACGATCTGAACTGATGATATTTCCTTTATCAGCATAGACCTCAATGCGATCCAAAACTAGCCCTTCTCAGGTTCCTCCAAGACCGTTTTAATGGACTGTTCCAGGAAACATAAGTGTAACTCTGTGAGATGAATTCACACTTCACCAAGAAGTTTCTAGGTAAGCGTCTTTCTAGGTTTCATCTGAGGGTATTTCCTTTCTTACCATAATCTTTACTGAGCAAAGATATATCCCATTGTAGATTTCAAGAAAACTGTTAGGAAACTGATCACTGAAGAGAAACATTTAACTCTGTGAGTTGCATTCATACATGGAAGTGCATTTTCCCAGAAGGCTTCTTTCCAGGTTTTATCTGAAGATATTTCCTTTTTCAACATAGCCCTCAATGAGCTCCCAAATATCACTTGGCAGAATCCATGACGACAGTGTTAGCAAACTGTTCCAAGAAGGGAATGGTGGAACTCTGTGTGATGAAGTCACACATCAGAAAGCAATCTCTCAGAAAGCTTCTCTCTAGTTGCTTTCTGAGGCTATTTCCTTTTCACAATGGGCCCCAAAGGGCTCCCAAATATCACTTTGCAGATTCCACTAAAAGAGTGTTAGCAAACTGCTTCCTGAGGTCTAAGCTGTAAATCAGTGAGACGAATTCACAGATCACAAAGAAGTTTCTCGGAAAGCTTCCCTCACGTTCTGAACTGATGATATTTCCTTTATCAGCATAGACCTCAATGCGATCCAAAACTAGCCCTTCTCAGGTTCCTCAAAGACAGTTTTAATGGACTGTTCCAGGAAACATAAGTGTAAGTCTGTGAGATCAATTCACACATCACCAAGAAATTTCTAAGAAGCTTTCCAGTTTCTAGTTTTCATCTGAGGATATTCCCTTTGTCACCGTAAGCTTCATTGCGCTAAGAAGTATCCCATTGCAGATTTCAAGAAATGTGTTAGGAAACTGATCACTGAAGAGAAACGTCTAACTCTGTGAGTTGCATTCATACATCGAGGTGCATTTTCCCAGAAGGATTCTTTCCAGTTTTTATCTCAAGGTATTTCCTTTTTCACCATAGCCCTCAATGAGCTCCCAAATATCACTTTGCAGAATCCACGACAACTGTTTTAGCAAACTGTTCCAAGAAGGAGAGGTTGGAACTCTGTGTGCTGAAGTCACACATCAGAAAGCAATCTCTCTGAAAGCTTCTCTCTAGTTATTATCTGAGGATATTTCCTTTTTCACAATGGGCCCCAATGGGATCCCAAATATCACTTTGCAGATTCCACGAAAAGAGTGTTAGCAAACTGCTTCATGAGGATTAAGTTATAACTGTGTGAGATGAATTCACAGAACACAAAGAAGGCCATTACATAGTGGTAAAGGGATCAATTCAACAGGAAGAGCTAACTATCCTAAATATATATGCACCCTATACAGGAGCACCCAGATTCATAAAGCAAGTCCTTAGAGACTTACAAAGAGACTTAGACTCCCATACAATAATAATGGGAGACTTCAACACTTCACTGTCAACATTAGACAGATCTACGAGACAGAAAGTTAACAAGGATATCCAGGAATTGAACTCATCTCTGTACCAAGCGGACCTAATAGACATCTATAGATCTCTCCACCCCAAATCATTAGAATATACACTCTTCTCAGCACCACATCGCACTTATTCCAAAATTGACCACATAATTGGAAGTAAAGCACTCCTCAGCAAATGTATAGGAACAGAAATCATCACAAACTGTCTCTCAGACCACAGCGCTATCAAACTAGAACCCCAGACTAAGAAACTCAGTCAAAACCCCTCAACTACATGGAAACTGAACAACCTGCTCCTGAATGACTACTGGGTACAAAACGAAATGAAAGCGGAAATAAAGATGTTCTTTGAAACCAATGAGAACAAAGATACAACGTATCAGAATCTCTGAGACACATTTAAAGCAGTGTGTAGAGGGAAATTTATAGCACTAAATGCCCACAAGAGAAAGCAGGAAAGATCTAAAATTGACACTCTAACATCACAATTAAAAGAACTAGAGAGGCAAGAGCAAACACATTCAAAAGCTAGCAGAAGGCAAGAAATAACTAAGATCAGAGTCGAACTGAAGGAGATAGAGACAGAAGAAACCCTCTAAAACATCAATGAATCCAGGAGTTGGTTTTTTGAAAAGATCAACAAAATTGACAGACTGCTAGCAAGGCTAATAAAGAAGAAAAGAGAGAGGAATCAAATAGATGCAATAAAAAATGATAAAGAGGATATCACCACTGACAACACAGAAATACAAACACCCATCAGAGAATACTATAAACACCTCTACGCAAATCAAGTAGAAAATCTAGAAGAAATGGATAATTTCCTGGACACTTACACTATCCCAAGACTAAACCAGGAACAAGTTGAATCCCTGGATAGACCAATAGCAGGCTCTGAAATTGAGGCAATAATTAATAGCCTACCCACCAAAAAATGTCCAGGACAAGATGGATTCACAGCTGAATTCTACCAGAGGTACAAGGAGGAGCTTGTACCATTCCTGCTGAAACTATTCCAATCAATGGAAAAGGAGGGAATCCTCCCTAACTCATTTTATGAGGCCAACATCATCCTGATACCAAAGCCTGGCAGAGACACAACAAAAAAAGAGAATTTTAGACCAATATCCCTGATGAACATCGATGCAAAAATTCTCAATAAAATACTGGCAAACCGGATTCAGCAACACATCAAAAAGCTTATCCACCATGATCAAGTGGGCTTCATCCCTGGGATGCAAGGCTGGTTCAACATTCGCAAATCAATAAACGTAATCCAGCATATAAACAGAACCAAAGACAAGAACCACATGATTATCTCAATAGATGCAGAAAAGGCTTTTGACAAAATTCAACAGCCCTTCATGCTAAAAACGCTCAATAAATTCGGTATTGATGGAACGTACCTCAAAATAATAAGCGCTATTTATGACAAACCCACAGCTAATATCATACTGAATGGGCAAAAACTGGAAAAATTCCCTTTGAAAACTGGCACAAGACAGGGATGCCCTCTCTCACCACTCCTATTCAACATAGTGTTGGAAGTTCTGGCTAGGGCAATCAGGCAAGAGAAAAAAATCAAGGGTATCCAGTTAGGAAAAGAAGAAGGCAAATTGTCCCTGTTTGCAGATGACATGATTGTATATTTAGAAAACCCCATCGTCTCAGCCCAAAATCTCCTTAAGCTGATAAGCAACTTCAGCAAAGTCTCAGGATACAAAATTAATGTGCAAAAATCACAAGCATTCTTATACAGCAGTAACAGACAAGCAGAGAGCCAAATCAGGAATGAACTTCCATTCACAATTGCTTCAAAGAGAATAAAATACCTAGGAATCCAGCTTACAAGGGATGTAAAGGACCTTTTCAAGGAGAAATACAAACCACTGCTCCGTGAAATCAAAGAGGACACAAACAAATGGAAGAACATACCATGCTCATGGTTAGGAAGAATCAATATCGTGAAAATGGCCATACTGCCCAAGGTTATTTATAGATTCAATGCCATCCCCATCAAGCTACCAATGAGTTTCTTCACAGAATTGGAAAAAACTGCTTTAAAGTTCATATGGAAACAAAAAGAGCCCGCATTGCCAAGACAATCCTAAGTCAAAAGGACAAAGCTGGAGGCGTCACGCAACCTGACTTCAAACTATACTACAAGGCTACAGTAACCAAAACAGCATGGTACTGGTACCAAAACAGAGATATAGACCAATGGAACAGAACAGAGTCCTCAGAAATAATACCGCACATCTACAGCCATCTGATCTTTGACAAACCTGAGAGAAACAAAAAATGGGGAAAGGATTTCCTATTTAATAAATGGTGCTGGGAAAATTGGCTAGCCATAAGTAGAAAGCTGAAACTGGATCCTTTCCTTACCCCTTATATGAAGATTAATTCATGATGGATTAGAGACTTCAATGTTAGACCTAATGCCATAAAAACCCTAGAAGAAAATCTAGGTAGTACCATTCAGGACATAGGCATGGGCAAGGACTTCATGTCTAAAACACCAAAAGAAATGGCAGCAAAAGCCAAAATTGACAAATGGAATATGATTAAACTAAAGAGCTTCTGCACACCAAAAGAAACTGCCATCAGAGAGAACAGGCAACCTACAGAATTGGAGAAAATTTTTGCAACCTACTCATCTGACAAAGGGCTAATATCCAGAATCTACAAAGAACTCAACCAAATACAGAAGAAAAAAACAAACAACCCCATCAAAAAGTGGGGAAAGGATATGAACAGACATTTCTCAAAAGAAGACATTCATACAGCCAACAGACACATGAAAAAAGGCTCATCATCACTCGCCATCAGAGAAATGCAAATCAAAATCACAATGAGATACCATCTCACAACACTTAGAATGGCAATCATTCAAAAGTCAGGAAACAACAGGTGTTGGAGTGGATGTGGAGAATTAGGAACAATTTTACACTGTTGGTGGGATTGTAAACTAGTTCAACCATTATGGAAAATAGTATGGCAATTCCTCAAGGATCTAGAACTAGATGTACCATATGACCCAGCCATCCCACTACTGGGTATATACCCAAAGGATTATAAATTATTCTACTAAAAAGACACATGCACATGTATGTTTATTGCGGCACTATTCACAATAGCAAAGACTTGGAATCAACCCAAATGTCCCTCTGTGAAACACTGGATGACGAAAATATGGCACATATACACCATGGAATACTATGCAACCATAAAAAACGATGAGTTTGTGTCCTTTGTAGGGACATGGATGCAGCTGGAAACCATCATTCTTAGCATACTATCACAAGAAGAGAAAACCAAACACCGCATGTTCTCACTCATAAGTGGGAACTGAACAATGAGATCACTTGGACTCGGGAAGGGGAACAACACACATTGGGGCCTATCATGGGGAGGGGGGAGGAGGGAGGAATTGCATTGGGGAGTTATGCATGATATAAATGATGAATTGATGGGTGCTGACGAGTTGATGGGTGCAGCACACCAACATGGCATAAGTATACATATGTAAGAAACCTGCACGTTATGCACATGTACCCTAGAACTTAAAGTATAATAAAAAAAAGAAAAGAAAAAAAAAGAAAAATAGAAAAAAAAAAAAGAAAACTGTGTTAGCAAACTGATCACTGAAGAGAAAGGTGTAACTCTGTGATTTCCATTCATACATCGAAGTGCATTTTCCCAGCAGGCTTCTTTCCAGTTTTTATCTGAAGATATTTCCTTTTTCACCATAGCCCTCAATGAGCTCCCAAATATAACTTTGCAGTATCCACGATAATGGTGTTAGCAAACGGTTTCAAGAAGGGAAGGGTGGAACTCTGTGTGATGAAGTCACGCATCAGAAAGCAATCTCTCAGAAAGCTTCTCTCTAGTTATTATCTGAGGATATTTCCTTTTTCACAATGGGCCCCAATGGGCTCCCAAATATCACTTTGCAGATTCCACGAAAAGAGTGTTAGCAAACTGCTTCATGACGAGTATGTTGTAACTCTGTGAGATGAATTCACAGATCACAAAGAAGTTTCTCAGAAAGCTATTCTCACGTTTTGAACTGATGATATTTGCTTTATCAGCGTAGGCCTCAATGCGATCCAAATTAGCCCTGCTCAGTTTCCTCAAAGACAGTGTTAATGGACTGCTGCAGGAAACATAAGTGTACCTCTGTGAGAGGAATTCACACATCACCAAGAAGTTTCTGGGAAAGCTTCTTTCTAGCTTTCACCTGAGGATATTTCCTTTATCACCGTAAGCATCATTGTGCTAAAAAGCATCCCATTGCAGATTTCAAGAAAACTGTGTTTGCAAACTGTTCACTGAAGAGAAACGTGTAACTCTGTCAGTTGCCTTCATACATAGAAGTGCCTATTACCAGAAGGCTTCTTTCCAGTTTTTATCTGAAGATATTTCCTTTCTCACCATAGCCCTCAATGAGTTTCCAAATATCCCTTTGCGGAATCCACGACAACAGTGTTAGCACACTGTTCCAAGAAGGAAAGGGTGGAACTCTGCGTGATGATGTCATACACCAGAAAGCAATCTCTCAGAACGCTTCTCCCTAGTTATTATCTGAGGATATTTCCTTTTTCACAATGGGCCCCAAAGGGCTCCCAAATATCACTCTGCATATTCCACGAAAAGAGGGTAAGCAAACTGCTTCATGAGGACTGGGTTGTAACTCTGTGAGATGAACTCACAGATCACAAAGAAGTTTCTGAGCATGCTTCTTTCACGTTTTGAACTGATGATATTTCCTTTATCAGCCTAGGCCTCAATGCGATCCAAAGTAGCCCTTGTCAGGTTCCTCAAAGACAGGGTTAATGGACTGTCCCAGGAAACATAAGTGTAACTCTGTGAAATGAATTCACACTTCACCAAGAGTTTCTAAGAAAGCTACCTTCTAGTTTTCATCTGAGGATATTTCCTTTGTCACCGTAAGCTTCACTGTGCTAAGAAGTATCCTATTGCAGATTTCAAGAAAACAGTGTTAGCAAAACTAATCACTGAAGAGAAAGGTGTCACTCTGTGAGTTGAATTCATACATCGAAGTGCATTTTCCGAGAAGGCGTCTTTCCATTTTTTATCTGAAGAAATTTCTTTTTTCACCATAGCCCTCAATGCGCTCCCAAATATCACTTTGCAGAATTCACGACAACAGTGTTAGCAAACTGTTCATAGAAGGGAGGGGTGGAACTCTGTGTGATGAAGTCATACCTGAGAAAGCAATCTCTCAGAAAGCTTCTCTCTTGTTATTATCTGAGGATATTTCCCTTTTCACAATGGTCCCCAATGGGCTCCCAATTATCACTTGCAGTTTCCATGAAAAGAGAGCTAGCAAACTGCTTCATGAGGACTAATTTGTAACTCTGTGAGATGAATTCACAGATCGCAAAGAAGTTTCTCAGAAAGCTTCTTTCACGTTTTGAAGTGATGATATTTCCTTTAACACCGTGTCCTCAATGCGAACCAAAATAGCCCTTCTCAGGTTCCTCAAAAACAGTGTTAATGGACTGTCCCAGGAAACATAACTGTAAGTCTGTGAGACGAATTCACACTTCACCAAGAGTTTCTAAGAAAGCTACCTTCTAGTTTTCATCTGAGGATATTTCCTTTGTCACCGTAAGCTTCACTGTGCTAAGAAGTATCCTATTGCAGATTTCAAGAAAACAGTGTTAGCAAACTAATCACTGAAGAGAAAGGTGTCACTCTGTGAGTTGAATTCATACATCGATGTGCATTTTCCGAAAAGGCGTCTTTCCAGTTTTTATCTGAAGAAATTTCTTTTTTCACCATAGCCCTCAATGCGCTCCCAAATATCACTTTGCAGAATTCACGACAACAGTGTTAGCAAACTGTTCAAAGAAGGGAAGGGTGGAACTCTGTGTGATGAAGTCACACACCAGAAAGCAATCTCTCAGAAAGCTTCTCTCTAGTTATTATCTGAGGATATTTCCTTTTTCACAATGGACGTCAATGGACTCCCAAATATCAGTTTGCAGATTCCACGAGAAGAGTGTTAGCAAACTGCTTCCTGAGCTGTAAGCTGTAACTCTGTGAGATGAATTCACAGATCACAAGGAAGTTTCTCAGAAAAATTCTTTCACGTTTTGAACTGATGATATTTCCTTTATCAGCATAGGCATCAATACGATCCAAAGTGGCCCTTCTCAGGTTCCTCACAGACAGTGTTAATGGACTGTTCCAGGCAACATAAGTGTAACTCTGTGAGATGAATTCACACATCACCAAGAAGTTTCTAAGAAAGCTTCTTTCTAGTTTTCATCTGAGGATATTTCGTTTGTCACTGTAAGCTTCATTGCGCTAAGAAGTATCCCATTGGAGATATCAAGAAAAGTGTGTTAGCAAACGGATCACTGAAGAGAAACGTGTAACTCTGTGAGTTGTATTCATATATCGAAGTGCATTTTCCCAGAAAGCTTCTTTCTAGTTTTTATCTGAAGATATTTCCTTTTCCACCGTAGCCCTCAATGAGCTCCCAAATATCACTTTGCAGAATCCACGAAAACTGTGTTAGCAAACTGTTCCAAGCAGCCCTTCTCAAGTTCCTCAAAGACACAGTTAATGGACTGTTCCAGGAAACATAAGTGTAACTCTGTGAGATGAATTCACACATCACCACGAAGTTTCTAAGAAAGCTTCCTTCTAATTTTCATCTGAGGATATTTCCTTCGTCACCATGAGATTTATTGCGCCTAGAAGTATCCCTTTGCAGATTTCAAGAAAACTGTGGTAGCCCACTGATCACTGTAGAGAAAGGTGTAACTCTGTGATTTGCATTCATACATTGACGTGCATTTTCCCTGAAGCCTTCTTTCCAGTTTTTATCTGAAGATATTTCCTTTTTCACCATAGCCCTCAATGAGCTCCCAAATATCACTTTGCAGAATCCATGACAACTGTGTGAGCAAACTGTTCCAAGAAGGGAAGAGTGGAACTCTGAGTGATGAAGTCACACCTCAGAAAGCAATCTCTCAGAATGCTTCTCTCTACTTATTATCTGAGGATATTTCCTTTTTCACAATGGGCCCCAAACGGCTCCCAAAATTCACTTTGCAAATTCCACGAAAAGAGTGTTAGCAAACTGCTTCATGAGGACTAATTTGTAACACTGTGAGATGAATTCACAGATCACAAAGAAGTTTGTCAGAAAGCTTCTTCCACGTTTTGAACTGATGATATTTCGTTTATCAGTGTAGGCCTCAATGAGATCCAAACTAACCCTTGTCGTTTTCCTCAAAGATAGTGTTAATTGACTGTTGCAGGAAACATAAGTGTCACTCTGTGAGATGAATTCACACATCACCAAGAAGTTTCTAAGAAAGCTTCTTTTAAGTTTTCATCTGAGGATATTTAATTTGTCACCGTGAGATTCATTGTGCTAAGAAGTATCCCATTGCAGATTTCAAGAAAACTGTGTTAGCAAAGTGATCACTGAAGGGAAACATGTTACTCTGTGAGCTGCATTCATAATCGAAGTGCAATTTCCCAGAAGACTTCTTTCCAGTTTTTACCTGAAGATATTTCCTTTTTCACCATAACCCTCAATGAGCTCCCAAATATCACTTGGCAGAATCCAGGACAACAGTATTAGCAAACTGTTCCAAGAAGGGAAGAGTGGAACTCTGTGTAAGGAAGTCACATCTCAGAAAGCAATCTCTCCGAAATCCTCTCTCTAGTTTTTATCTGAGGATATTTCCTTTTACACAATGGGCCCCAATGGGCTCCCTAATATCCCTTTGCACATTCCACGAAAAGAATGTTAGCAACCTGCATCATGAGGACTAAGTTGTAACATTTTGAGATTAATTCACAGATCACAAAGAAGTTTCTCAGAAAACTTATTTCACGTTTTGAACTAATGATATTTCCTTCATCAGCGTAGGACTCAAAGCGTTCCAAAGGATCCCTTCTCAGGTTCCTCAAAGACAGTGTTAATAGACTGTTCCAGAAAACATAAGTGGAGCTCTGTGAGATGAATTCACAAATCCAAAGAAGTTTCTAAGGAAGCTTCTTTCTAGTTTTCATCTGAAGATATTTCCTTTGTCACCGTAAGCTTCTTTATACTAAGAAGTATCCCATTGCAGATTTCAAGAAAACTGTTAGGAAACTGATCACTGAAGGGAAACGTGTAACTCTGTGAGTTGCATTCATACATCAAAGTGCATTTTCCCAGAAGGCTTCTTTCCAGTTTTTATCTGAAGGTATTTCCTTTTTCACCATAGCCCTCAATGAGCTCCAAAATATCACTTTGCAGAAACCACGACAACTGGGTTAGCAAACTGTTCCAAGAAGGGAAGGGTGGAACTCTGTGTGATGAATCCACACCTCAGAAAGCAATCTCTCTGAAAGCTTCTCTGTAGTTATTAGCTGAGGATATTTCCTTTTTCACAATGGGCCCAAATGGGCTCCCAAATATCACTTTTCAGATTCCATGAAGAGTGTTAGCAAACTGCTTCATGAGGACTAACCAATAACTCTGTGAGATGAATTCACAGATCACCAGGAAGTTTCTAAGAAAGCTTCTTTCACGATTTGAACTGATCATTTTTCCTTTGTCAGTGTAGGCCTCAATGTGATGGAAAGTATCCCTTCACTGGTTCCTCAAAGACAGTGTTAATTGACTGTTCCAGGGAACATAAGTGTAACTCTGTGAGATGAATTCACACATCACCAAGAAGTTTCCAGGAAAGTTTCATTTTAGTTTTCATTTGAGGATATTTAATTTGTCACCATAAGCTTTATTGCGCTAAGAAGTTTCCCATTGCAGAGTTCAGGAAAACTGTGTTAGCAAACTGATCAGTGAAGAGAAACGTGTAACTCTGTGAGTTGCATTGATACATCGAAATGCATTTTCCCAGAAGGCTTCTTTCCAGTTTTTATCTGAAGATATTTCCTTTTTCACCGTAGTCCTCAATGAGCTCCCTAATATCAATTTGCAGTATCCACGACAACAGTGTTAGCAAACTGTTCCAAGAAGGGAAGGGTGGAACGCAGTGTGATGAAGTCACACCTCAGAAAGCAATCTCTCAGAAAGCTTTTCTCTAGTCATTATCTGAGGATATTTCCTTTTTCACAATGGACCCCTATGGGCTCCCAAATATTACTTTGCAGATTGCCACGAAAAGAGTGTTAGCAATCTGCTTCATGAGGACTAAGTTGTAACTCTGTGAGATGAATTCACAGATCACAAAGAAGTTTCTCAGAAAGCATCTTTCACGTTTTGAACTGTCAATATTTCCTTTATCAGCGTAGGCCTCAATGCGTTCCAAAGTAGCCCTTCTCATGTTACTCCAAGACAGTGTTAATGGACTGTTCCAGGAAACATATGTGTACCTCTGTGAGATAAATTCACACATCACAAAGAAGTTTCTAAGAAAGCTTCTTTCTAGTTTTCATCTGAGGATATTTCCTTTGTCACCGTAAGCTTCATGGCGCTAAGAAGAATTTCATTGCAGATTTCAGGAAAACTGTGTTAGCAAACTGATCACTGAAGACAAACTTATGACTCTGTGAGTTGCATTGATACATCAAAGTGCTTTTTCGCAGAAGGCTTATATCCCGTTTTTATCTGAAGATATTTCCTTTTGCACATAGCCCTCAATGAGATCCCAAATATCACTTTGCAGAATATACGACAACAGTGTTAGCCAACTGTTCCAAGAAGGGAAGGGTGGAACTCTGCGTGATGAAGTCATGCATCAGAAAGCAATCTCTCAGAAAGCTTGTTTCTAGTAATTATCTGAGGATATTTCCTTTTTCACAATGGGCCTGAAAGTGCTCCCAAATATCACTTTGCAGATTCCACGAAAAGAGTGTTAGCAAACTGCTTCATGAGGACTAAGTTGTAAATCTGTGAGATGAATTCAGAGAGCTCAAAGAAGTTTCTCAGAAAGCTTTTTTCACGTTTTGAACTGATGACATTTCCTTTATCAGCGCAGGCCTCAATGCAATCCAAAGTAGACCTTCTCAGGTTCCTCAAAGACAATGTTAATGGACTGTTCCTGGAAACATAAGTGTAACTCTGTGAGATGAATTCACACATCACCAAGAAGTTTCCAAGAAAGCTTCTTTCTAGTTTTCATCTGAGGTTATTTCCTTTGTCACAGTCATCTTCATGGAGCTAAGAAGTATCCCATTGCAGATTTCAAAAAAACCGTCAGAAAACTGATCACTGAAGAGAAACGTGGAAATCTGTTAAGTGCATTCATACATCGAAGTGCATTTTCCCAGAAGTCATCTTTGCAGTTTTTATCTGAGGATATTTCCTTTTCACCATAACCCTCAGTGAGCCACCAAATATCACTTTGCAGAATCCACGACAACGGTGTTAGCAAACTGTTCCAAAAAAGGAAGGATGGAACTCAGTGTGATGAAGTCACACATCAGAAAGCAATCTCTCAGAACGCTTCTCCCTAGTTATTATCTGAGGATATTTCCTTTATCACAATGGACCCCAGTACTCTCCCAAATATCACTTTCCAGATTCCACGAAGAGTGCTAGCAACCTACTCCCTGAGGTCTAAGTTGTAACTCTGTGAGATGAATTCACAGAGCACAGAGAAGTTTCTCCGAAAGCTTCCTTCACTTTTTGAACTGATGATGTTTCCTTTACCAGCGTAGGCCTCAATGCGATCCAAAGTATCCCTTCTCAGGTTCCTCAAAAACTGTTAATTGACTGTTCCAGGAAACATAAGTGTTACTCGGTGACATGAATTCACAAATCACCAAGAAGTTTCTGAGAAAGCTTCTTTCTAGTTTTCATCTGAGGATATTTCCTTTGTCACCATCAGCTTCCTTGCGGTAAGAAGTATCCCATTGCAGATTTCAAGAAATGTGTTAGCAAACTGATCACTGAAGAGAAAGGTGTAACTCTGTGAGTTGCATTCATACATCGAAGTGCATTTTCCCAGAAGGATTTTTTCCTATATCTATGTGAAGATGTTTCCTTTTTCACCACAGATCTCAAGGAACTCCCACATATCACTTGGCAGAGTCCAGGACAACTGTGTTAGCAAACTGTTCCAAGAAGGGAAGGGTGGAACTCTGTGTGATGAATTCGCACATCAGAAAGCAATCTCTCAGAAAGCTTCTCTCTAGTTATTATCTGAGGATATTTCCTTTTTCACAATGGGCCCCTATGGGCTCCCAAATATCACTTTGCAGATTCCACGAAAATAGTGATAGCAAACAGCTTCATGAGAACTAACTTATAACACTGTGAGATGAATTCACAGATCACAAAGAAGTTTCTCAGAAAGCTTCTTTCATGTTTTGAACTGATGATATTTCCTTTATCAGCACAGGTCTCAATACGATCCAAAGTAGCGCTTCTCAGTTTCCTCAAAAACAGTGTTAATGGACTGTTCCAGGACACATAAGTGTAAATCTGCGAGATGACTTTACATATCACCAAGAAGTTTCTGGGAAAGTTTCTTTCTAGTTTTCATCTGACGATATTTCCTTATTCACCATAAGCTTCATTGCGCTAAGATGTATCCCATTGCAGATTTCAAGAAAACTGTTAGAAAAAGGTCACTGAAGAGAAACGTGTAACTCTGTGAGTTGCATTCATACTTCGAAGTGCATTTTCCCAGAAGGCTTCTTTCCAGTGTTTATCTGAAGATATTTCAATTTTCACCATAGCCCTCAATGAGCTCCCAAATATCACTTTGCAGTACTACGGAAACTGTGTTATCAAAAGGTTCCAAGAAGGGAAGGGTGGAATTCTGTGTTGTAAAATCACGCATCAGAAAGCAATCTCTCTGATAGCTTCTCTCTAGTTATTATCTGAGGATATATCCTTTTTCACCACAGACCCCCAAGGGCTCCCTTATGTCACTTTGCAGATTCCACGAAAAGAGTGTTAGGAAACTGCTTCATGAGGACTAAGTTGTAACTCTGTGAGGTGAATTCACAGATCACAAAGAAGTTTCTCAGAAAGCGTCTTTCACGTGTTGAACTGATGATATTTCCTTTATCAGTGTAGGCCTCAATGCGCTGGAAAGTAGCCCTTCTCAGGTTCCTCAAAGACAGTATTAATGGACTGTTCAATTAAACATAAGTGTAACTCTGTGAGATGAATTCACACATCACCAAGAAGTTTCTACGAAGGCTTCTTTCTAGTTTTCCTCTGAGGATATTTCCCATGTCACCGAAAGCTTCATTGCTCTAAGAAGTATCGCATTGCAGATTTCAAGAAAACTGTTAGGAAACTGATCAGTGTAAAGAAACGTGTAACTCTGTGAGTTGCATTCATACGTCAAAGTGCGTTTTCTCAGAAGGCTTCTTTCCAGTTGTTATCTGAAGATATTTCCTTTTTCACCGTAGACCTCAATGAGCTCCCAAATATCACTTGACAGATTCCACGATAACAGTGTTAGCAAACTGCTTCCTGAGGTCTAAGCTATAACTCTGTGAGATGAAATCACAGATCACAAAGAAGTTTCTCAGAAAGCTAATCTCACGTTTTGAACTGATGATATTTTCTTTATCAGCGTAGGCCTCAATGCAATCCAAAGTAGCCCTTCTCAGGTTCCTCAAAGACGGTGTTAATGGACTCGTCCAAGTAACATAAGTGTAACTCTGGGAGATGAATTCACCCATCACCAAGAAGTTTCTAAGAAAGCTTCTTTCTAATTTTCATCTGAGGATATTTCCTTTGTCACCGTGACCTTCATTGCGCTAAGAAGTATCACAATGCAGACTTCAAGAAAACTGTGTTACAAAACGGATCACTGAAGAATAACGTGTAACTCTGTGAGTTGCATTCATACATCGAAGTGCATATTCCCAGAAGGCTTCTTTCCAGTGTTTATCTGAAGATATTTGCTTTTTCAACATAACCCTCAATGAGCTCCCAAATTTCACTTTGCAGAATCCTCGACAACAGTGTTAGCAAACTGTTCCAAGAAGGGAAGAGTGGAACTCTGTGTGATGAAGTCACACATCAGAAAGCAATCTCTCAGAAAGCTTCTATCTAGTTATTATTTGAGGATATTTCCTTTTTCACAATGGGCCCCAATGGGCTAACAAATATCACTTTGCAGATTCCACGAAGAGAGTGTTAGCAAACTGCTTCCTGAGGTCCAAGCTGTAACTCTGTGAGATGAATTCAGAGATCAGAAAGAAGTGTCTCAGAAAGCTTCTTTCACGTTTTGAACTGATGATATTTCCTTTATCAGCGTAGGCCTCAATGCGATCCAAAGTAGCCCTTCTCAGTTTCCTCAAAAACAGTGTTAATGGACTGTTCCAGGAAACATAAGTGTAAATCTGCGAGATGACTTGACATATCACCAAGAAGTCTGGTAAAGTTTCTTTCTAGTTTTCATCTGACGATATTTCCTTATTCCCCATAAGCTTCATTGCGCTAAGATGTATCCCATTGCAGATTTCAAGAAAACTGTTAGAAAAAGGTCACTGAAGAGAAACGTGTAACTCTGTGAGTTGCATTCATACTTCGAAGTGCATTTTCCCAGAAGGCTTCTTTCCAGTGTTTATCTGAAGATATTTCAATTTGCACCATAGCCCTCAATGAGCTCTCAAATATCACTTTGCAGTACTATGGAAACTGTGTTATCAAAAGGTTCCAAGAAGGGAAGGGTGGAATTCTGTGTTGTAAAATCACGCATCAGAAAGCAATCTCTCTGAAAGCTTCTCTCTAGTTATTATCTGAGGATATATCCTTTTTCACCACGGACCCCCAAGGGATCCCTTATGTCACTTTGCAGATTCCACGAAAAGAGTGTTAGGAAACTGCTTCATGAGGACTAAGTTGTAACTCTGTGAGGTGAATTCACAGATCACAAAGAAGTTTCTCAGAAAGCGTCTTTCACGTGTTGAACTGATGATATTTCCTTTATCAGCGTAGGCCTCAATGCGCTGGAAAGTAGCCCTTCTCAGGTTCCTCAAAGACAGTATTAATGGACTGTTCAATTAAACATAAGTGTAACTCTGTGAGATGAATTCACACTTCACCAAGAAGTTTCTACGAAGGCTTCTTTCTAGTTTTCCTCTGAGGATATTTCCCATGTCACCGAAAGCTTCATTGCGCTAAGAAGTATCACATTGCAGATTTCAAGAAAACTGTTAGGAAACTGATCAGTGTAAAGAAACGTGTAACTCTGTGAGTTGCATTCATAAGTCAAAGTGCGTTTTCTCAGAAGGCTTCTTTCCAGTTGTTATCTGAAGATATTTCCTTTTTCACCGTAGACCTCAATAAGCTCCCAAATATCACTTGGCAGATTCCACGATAACAGTGTTAGCAAACTGCTTCCTGAGGTCTAAGCTATAACTCTGTGAGATGAAATCACAGATCACGAAGAAGTTTCTCAGAAAGCTAATCTCACGTTTTGAACTGATGATATTTTCTTTATCAGCGTAGGCCTCAATGCAATCGAAAGTAGCCCTTCTCAGGTTCCTCAAAGACGGTGTTAATGGACTCTTCCAGGAAACATAAGTAAAACTCTGTGAGATGAATTCACACATCACCAAGAAGTTCTAAGAAAGCTTCTTTCTAGTTTTCATCTGAGGATATTTCCTTTGTCACCGTGACCTTCATTGTGCTAAGATGTATCCCATTGCAGATTTCAAGAAAACTGTGTTACGAAACTGGTCACTGAGGAGAAACGTGTAACTCTGTGAGTTATATTCATACATCGAAGTGCATTTTCGCAGAACGATTCTTTGCAGTGGTTATCTGAAGATATTTCCTTTTTCACCATAGCCCTCAATGAGCTCCCAAATATCACTTTGCAGGACACACGACAACAGTGTTAGCAAACTGTTCCAAGTATGGAAGGATGGAACTTTGTGTGATGAAGTCACACATCAGAAAGCAATCTCTCAGAAAGCTTCTCTCTGGTTATTATGTGAGGATATTTCCTTTTTCACAATGGGCGCCAATGGTCAGTGTTAATGGACTGGTCCAGGAAACATAAGTGTAACCCTGTGAGATGAATTCACACATCTCCAAGATGTTTCTAAGAAAGCTTCTTTCCAGTTTTCATCTGAGGATATTTCCTTTGTCACCGTAAGCTTCATTGCGCTAAGAAGTATGCCATTGCAGATTTCAAGAAAACTGTGTTAGCGAACTGATCACTGAAGAGAAACGTGTAACTCTGTGAGTTGCGTTCATATATCGAAGTGCTTTTTCCCGGAATGTTTCTTTCCAGTTTTTATTTGAAGATGTATCCTTTTTCACCATAGCCCTCAATGAGCTCCCAAATATCACTTTGCAGAATCCAAGACAACAGTGTTAGCAAACAGTTCCAAGAAGGGAATGGTGGAACTCTGTGTGATGAAGTCACACATCAGAAAGCAATCTCTCAGAGAGATTCTCTCTAGTTATTATCTAAGGATACTTCCTTTTTCACAATGGCCCCAAAGGACTCCCAAATATCACTTTGCAGATTCCACCAGAAGAGTATTAGCAAACTGCTTCCTGAGGTCTAAGCTGTAACTCTGTGAGATGAATTCACAGATCACAAAGAAGTTTCTCAGAAAGCTTCTTTCACGTTTTGTACTGATGACCTTTCCTTTATCAGCATAGACATCAAGGTGATCCAAAGTAGCCCTTCTCAGGTTCCTCAAAGACAGTGTTAATGTACTGTTGCAGGAAACGTAAGTGTAACTCTGTGAGATGAATTCAAAAATCACCAAAAAGTTGCATTTCAGATTTCAAGAAAACTGTGTTACGAAACTGATCACTGAAGAGAAAAGTGTAACTCTGTGAGTTGCATTCATACATCGAAGTGCATTTTCCCAGAAGGCTTCTTTCCAGTGTTTATCTGAAGATATTTCTTTTTTCACCATAGCCCTCAATGAGCTCCCAAATTTCACTTTGCAGAAGCCTCAACAACAGTGTTAGCAAACTGTTCCAAGAAGGGAAGGGTGGAACTCTGTGTGATGAATTCACACATCAGAAAGCAATCTCTCGGAAAGCTTCTCTCTAGTTATTATTTGAGGATATTTCCTTTTCCACAATTGGCCCCTATGGGCTAACAAATATCACTTTGCAGATTCCACGAAGAGAGTGTTAGCAAACTGCTTCCTGAGGTCCAAGCTGTAACTCTGTGAGATGAATTCACAGATCACAAAGGAATCTCTCAAAAGCTTCTTTCACCTTTTGAACTGATGATATTCCCTTTATCAGCGTAGGCCTCAATGCGATCCAAAGTAGCCCTTCTCAGGTTACTCAAAGACAGTGTTAATGGACTGTTCCAGGAAACATAAATGAAACTCTGTGACCTGAATTCACACATCACCAAAAAATTTCCAGGAAAGCTTCTTTCTACTTTTCATCTGAGGATATTTCCTTCATCACCGTAAGCTTCCTTGCACTAAGAAGTATCCCATTGCGGATAAAAAGATATCTGTCTTGGCAAACTGATCACTGAAGAGAAAGGAGTATCTCTGTGCGCTGCATTCATACATCGAAGTGCATTTTCCCAGGATGCTACATTCCAGTTTTTATCTGAAGATATATCCTTTTTAACCATTGCCCTCAATGAGCTCCCAAATATCACTTTTCAGAATCCATGACAACTGTGTTAGCAATCTGTTCCAGGAAGGGAAGGATGGAACTCTGTTGGATGAAGTCACACATCAGAAAGCAATCCCTCAGAAAGCTTCTCTCTAGTTATTATCTGAGGACATTTCCTTGTTCACAATGGGCTCCACTGGGATCCCAAATATCACTTTAACGGTACCACGAAAAGAGTGTGAGCAAACTGTTTCATGAGGACTAATTTGTAACACTGTGAAACGAATTCACAGTTCACACAGAAGTTTCTCAGAAAGCTTCTCTCACGTTTTGAAATGATGATATTTGCTTCATCAGCGTAGGCGTTAATGTGATTCAAAGTAGCCCTTCTCAGGTTCCTCAAAGACAGTATTAATGGACTGCTCCAGGAAACATAAGTGTAACTCTGTGAGATGAATTCACACATCACCAAGAAGTTTCTGGAAAAGCTTCTTTCTAGTTTTCATCAAAGGATATTTCCTTTGTCACTGTAATCTTCATTGCGCTAAAAATATCCCATTGCAGAAAGCAAGAAAACTGTGTTAGCAAACTGATCACTGAAAGGTAACGTGTAAGTCTGTGAATTGCATTCAGACATCGAAGTGCATTTTCGCAGAAGGCTTCTTTCCAATTTTTATCTGAAGATAATTCCTTTTTCACCACAGCCCTCAAAAGGCTCCCAAATATCACTTTGAAGAATCCACGACAACTGTGTTAACACACTGTTCTAAGAAGGGAAGAATGGAACTCTGTGTGATGAAGTCACACAATAGAAAGCAATCTCTCAGAAAGCTTCTCTCTAGTTATTATTCGAGGATATTTCCTTTTTCACAATGGGCCCCAAAGGGCTCCCAAATATCAGTTTGCAGATTCCACGAAAAGAGTGTTTGCAAACTGCTTCATGAGGACTAAGTTGTAACTCTGTGAGAAGAATTCGCAGATCACAAAGAAGTTTCTCAGAAAGCTTCTTTTACGTTTTGAACTGATGATATGTGCTATATCAGCGTAGGCTTCAATGCGATCCAACGTTGCCATTCTCATCTTCCTCAAAGACAGTGTTAATGGACTGTTCCTGGAAACATAAGTGTAATTCTGTGAGATGAATTCACACATCACCAAGAAGTTTCTGGGAAAGCTTCTTTGTAGTTTTCATCTGAGGATATTTCCTTTGCCTCATAAGCTTCATTGCTCTAAGAAATATCCCATTGCAGATGTCAAGAAAAGTGTGTTGGCAAACTGATCACTGAGGAGAAATGTGTAACTCTGTGAGTTGCATTCATAAATCGAAGTACATTTTCCCAGAAGGCTTCTTTCCAGTTTTTATCTGAAGATATTTCCTTTTTCACCAAAGCCCTCAATGAGCTCCCAAATATCACTTGGCAGAATCCATGACAACAGTGTTAGCAAAGTATTCCAAGAAGGGAAGGGTGGAATTCTGTGTGATGAAGTCACACAGCAGAAAGCAATCTCTCAGAAATCTTCTCCCTAGTTATTATCTGAGGATATTTCCTTTTTCAGCATGGGCCCCAATGGGCTCCCAAATATCACTTTGCAGTTTGCACGAAAAGAGTGTTAGCACACTGCTTCCTGAGATCTAAGCTGTAACTCTGTGAGATGAATTCACAGATCACGAAGAATTTTTTCAGAAAGGTTCTTTCACGTTTTGCACTGATGATATTTCCTTTATCAGCGTAGGCCTCAATGTGATCCAAAGAAGCCCTTCTCAGGTTCCTCAAAGACAGTGTTAATGGACTGTTGCAGGAAACATAAGTGTAAATCTGTGAGATGAATTCACACATCACCAAGAAGTTTCCCGGAAAGTTTCTTTCTGCTTTACATCTGTGGATATTTACTTTGTCACCGTAAGCATACTTACGCTAAGAAGTATCCCATTGCAGATTTTAGGAAAACTGTCTTACCAAACTGATCACTGAAGAGAAACGTATAACTCTGTGAGTTGCATTCATACATCGAAGTGCATTTTCCCAGAAGGCTTCATTCCAGTTTTGATCGGAAGATAATTCTTTTTTTACCATAGCCCTCAATGAGCTCCCAAATATCACTTTGCAGAATCTACGACAACAGTGTTCGCAACCTGTTCCAAGAAGGAAAGTGTGGAACTCTGTGTGATGAAGTCACACCTGATAAAGCAATCTCTCAGAAAGCTTCTCTCTAGTTATTATCTGAGGATATTTCCTTTTACACAATGGGCCCCAATGGGCTCCCAAATATCACTTTGCAGATTCCAGGAAAAGAGTGGTAGCAAACTGCTTCCGGAGATCTAAGCTGTAACTCTGTGAGATGAATTCACAGATTACAAAGAAGTTTCTCAGAAAGCTTCTTTCACGTTTTAAACCGATGATATTTCCTTTATCAGAGTAGGCCTCAATGCGAATCAAAGTAGCCCTTCTCAGGCTCCTCAAAGACAGTGTTAATGAACTGTTCCAGGAAACATAAGTGTAACTCTGTGAGATGAATTCAAAAATCAACAAGAAGTTTCTGGAAAAGCCCCTTTCTAGTTTTCATCTGACTATATTTCCTTTGTCACCGGAAGCTTCATTGCGCTAAGAAGTATCCCATTGCAGGTTTCACCAAAACTGTCCTAGCAAACTGATCACTGAAGAGAAAGGTGTAACTCTGTGAGTTGCATTCACACATCGAAGTGCATTTTCCCAGAAGGCTTCATTCCAGTTTTTATCGGAAGATAATTCTTTTTTTACCATAGCCCTCAATGAGCTCCCAAATATCACTTTACAGAATCCACGACAACAGTGTTAGCAAAGTGTTCCAAGAAGGGAAGGGTGGAACTCTGTGTGGTGAAGTCACACATCAGAAAGCAATCTCTCAGAAAGCTTCTTTCTAGTTATTATCTGAGGATATTTCCTTTTTCACAATGGGCCTCAATGGGCTCCCAAATATCAGTTTGTAGATTCCACGACAAGAGGGTTAGCAAACTGATTCCCGACGTCTAATCTGTAGCTCTGCAAGATGAATTCACAGATCACAAAGAAGTTTCTCAGAAACCTTCTTTCACGTTTTGAACTGATGATATTTCCTTTATCAGCAGAGGCCTCAATGCGATCCAAAGTAGCCCTTCTCAGGTTCCCCAAAGACAGTGTTAATGGACTGTTCCAGGAAACATAAGTGTAACTCTGTGAGATGAATTCACATGTCCACAAGAAGTTTCAAAGAAAGCTTCTATCAAGTTTTCATCTGTGGATATTTCCTTTGTCACCGTAAGCTTCATCGCGCTAAGAAGTATCCCATTGCAGATTTCAAGAAACTGTGTTAGCAAACAGATCACTGAAGACAAAGGTGTCACTCTGTGAGTTGCATTCATACCTCGAAGAACATTTTCCCAGAAGGCTTCCTTCCAGGTTTTATCTGAAGATATTTCCTTTTTCACCATAGCCCTCATTGAGCACCCAAATATCACTTTGCAGAATCTACGACAACAGTGTTCGCAACCTGTTCCAAGAAGGAAAGTGTGGAACTCTGTGTGATGAAGTCACACCTGATAAAGCAATCTCTCAGAAAGCTTCTCTCTAGTTATTATCTGAGGATATTTCCTTTTACACAATGGGCCCCAATGGGCTCCCAAATATCACTTTGCAGATTCCAGGAAAAGAGTGGTAGCAAACTGCTTCCGGAGATCTAAGCTGTAACTCTGTGAGATGAATTCACAGATTACAAAGAAGTTTCTCAGAAAGCTTCTTTCACGTTTTAAACCGATGATATTTCCTTTATCAGAGTAGGCCTCAATGCGAATCAAAGTAGCCCTTCTCAGGCTCCTCAAAGACAGTGTTAATGAACTGTTCCAGGAAACATAAGTGTAACTCTGTGAGATGAATTCAAAAATCAACAAGAAGTTTCTGGAAAAGCCCCTTTCTAGTTTTCATCTGACTATATTTCCTTTGTCACCGGAAGCTTCATTGCGCTAAGAAGTATCCCATTGCAGGTTTCACCAAAACTGTCCTAGCAAACTGATCACTGAAGAGAAAGGTGTAACTCTGTGAGTTGCATTCACACATCGAAGTGCATTTTCCCAGAAGGCTTCATTCCAGTTTTTATCGGAAGATAATTCTTTTTTTACCATAGCCCTCAATGAGCTCCCAAATATCACTTTACAGAATCCACGACAACAGTGTTAGCAAAGTGTTCCAAGAAGGGAAGGGTGGAACTCTGTGTGGTGAAGTCACACATCAGAAAGCAATCTCTCAGAAAGCTTCTTTCTAGTTATTATCTGAGGATATTTCCTTTTTCACAATGGGCCTCAATGGGCTCCCAAATATCAGTTTGTAGATTCCACGACAAGAGGGTTAGCAAACTGATTCCCGACGTCTAATCTGTAGCTCTGCAAGATGAATTCACAGATCACAAAGAAGTTTCTCAGAAACCTTCTTTCACGTTTTGAACTGATGATATTTCCTTTATCAGCAGAGGCCTCAATGCGATCCAAAGTAGCCCTTCTCAGGTTCCCCAAAGACAGTGTTAATGGACTGTTCCAGGAAACATAAGTGTAACTCTGTGAGATGAATTCACATGTCCACAAGAAGTTTCAAAGAAAGCTTCTATCAAGTTTTCATCTGTGGATATTTCCTTTGTCACCGTAAGCTTCATCGCGCTAAGAAGTATCCCATTGCAGATTTCAAGAAACTGTGTTAGCAAACAGATCACTGAAGACAAAGGTGTCACTCTGTGAGTTGCATTCATACCTCGAAGAACATTTTCCCAGAAGGCTTCCTTCCAGGTTTTATCTGAAGATATTTCCTTTTTCACCATAGCCCTCATTGAGCACCCAAATATCACTTTGCAGAATCTACGACAACAGTGTTCGCAACCTGTTCCAAGAAGGAAAGTGTGGAACTCTGTGTGATGAAGTCACACCTGATAAAGCAATCTCTCAGAAAGCTTCTCTCTAGTTATTATCTGAGGATATTTCCTTTTACACAATGGGCCCCAATGGGCTCCCAAATATCACTTTGCAGATTCCAGGAAAAGAGTGGTAGCAAACTGCTTCCGGAGATCTAAGCTGTAACTCTGTGAGATGAATTCACAGATTACAAAGAAGTTTCTCAGAAAGCTTCTTTCACGTTTTAAACCGATGATATTTCCTTTATCAGAGTAGGCCTCAATGCGAATCAAAGTAGCCCTTCTCAGGCTCCTCAAAGACAGTGTTAATGAACTGTTCCAGGAAACATAAGTGTAACTCTGTGAGATGAATTCAAAAATCAACAAGAAGTTTCTGGAAAAGCCCCTTTCTAGTTTTCATCTGACTATATTTCCTTTGTCACCGGAAGCTTCATTGCGCTAAGAAGTATCCCATTGCAGGTTTCACCAAAACTGTCCTAGCAAACTGATCACTGAAGAGAAAGGTGTAACTCTGTGAGTTGCATTCACACATCGAAGTGCATTTTCCCAGAAGGCTTCATTCCAGTTTTTATCGGAAGATAATTCTTTTTTTACCATAGCCCTCAATGAGCTCCCAAATATCACTTTACAGAATCCACGACAACAGTGTTAGCAAAGTGTTCCAAGAAGGGAAGGGTGGAACTCTGTGTGGTGAAGTCACACATCAGAAAGCAATCTCTCAGAAAGCTTCTTTCTAGTTATTATCTGAGGATATTTCCTTTTTCACAATGGGCCTCAATGGGCTCCCAAATATCAGTTTGTAGATTCCACGACAAGAGGGTTAGCAAACTGATTCCCGACGTCTAATCTGTAGCTCTGCAAGATGAATTCACAGATCACAAAGAAGTTTCTCAGAAACCTTCTTTCACGTTTTGAACTGATGATATTTCCTTTATCAGCAGAGGCCTCAATGCGATCCAAAGTAGCCCTTCTCAGGTTCCCCAAAGACAGTGTTAATGGACTGTTCCAGGAAACATAAGTGTAACTCTGTGAGATGAATTCACATGTCCCCAAGAAGTTTCAAAGAAAGCTTCTATCAAGTTTTCATCTGTGGATATTTCCTTTGTCACCGTAAGCTTCATCGCGCTAAGAAGTATCCCATTGCAGATTTCAAGAAACTGTGTTAGCAAACAGATCACTGAAGACAAAGGTGTCACTCTGTGAGTTGCATTCATACCTCGAAGAACATTTTCCCAGAAGGCTTCCTTCCAGGTTTTATCTGAAGATATTTCCTTTTTCACCATAGCCCTCATTGAGCACCCAAATATCACTTTGCAGAATCTACGACAACAGTGTTCGCAACCTGTTCCAAGAAGGAAAGTGTGGAACTCTGTGTGATGAAGTCACACCTGATAAAGCAATCTCTCAGAAAGCTTCTCTCTAGTTATTATCTGAGGATATTTCCTTTTACACAATGGGCCCCAATGGGCTCCCAAATATCACTTTGCAGATTCCAGGAAAAGAGTGGTAGCAAACTGCTTCCGGAGATCTAAGCTGTAACTCTGTGAGATGAATTCACAGATTACAAAGAAGTTTCTCAGAAAGCTTCTTTCACGTTTTAAACCGATGATATTTCCTTTATCAGAGTAGGCCTCAATGCGAATCAAAGTAGCCCTTCTCAGGCTCCTCAAAGACAGTGTTAATGAACTGTTCCAGGAAACATAAGTGTAACTCTGTGAGATGAATTCAAAAATCAACAAGAAGTTTCTGGAAAAGCCCCTTTCTAGTTTTCATCTGACTATATTTCCTTTGTCACCGGAAGCTTCATTGCGCTAAGAAGTATCCCATTGCAGGTTTCACCAAAACTGTCCTAGCAAACTGATCACTGAAGAGAAAGGTGTAACTCTGTGAGTTGCATTCACACATCGAAGTGCATTTTCCCAGAATGCTTCTTTCCTGTTTTCGTCTGAAGATATTTCCTTTTTCTCCATAGCCCTCAATGAGCTCAGAGATATCACTTTGCAGAATCCACGACAACAGTGTTAGCAAACTGTTCCAAGAAGGGAAGGGTGGATCTCTGTGTGATGAAGTCATACATCAGAAAGCAATCTCTCATGAAGGTTCTCCCTAGTTATTATCTGAGGATATTTCCTTTTTCACAATGGGCCCCAATGGGCTCCCAAATGTCACTTTTCAGATTCCATGAAAAGAGTGGTAGCAAACTGCTTCCTGAGGTCTAAGCTGTTACTCTGTAGGAAGTATACACAGATCACAAAGATGTTTCTCAGAGAGCTTCTTTCACTTTCTGAACTGATGATATATCCTGTATCAGCCTAGACCTCAATGTGTTCCAAAGGAGCCCTCTCAGGTTCCTCAAAACAGTGTTAATGGACTGCTCCAGGAAACATAATGTAACTCTGTGAGATGAATTCACTCATCACCAAGATGTTTCTAAGAGAGCTTCTTTCTAGTGTTCATCTGAGGATATTTCCTTTGTCACCGTAAGCTTCATTCCGCTAAGAAATATCCCATTGCAGATTTCAAGAAAACTGTGCTAGCAAACTAATCACTGAAGAGAAAGTTGCAACTCTGTGAATTGCATTCTTACATCGAAGTGCATTTTAACAGAAGGCTTATATCCAGTTTTTATCTGAAAATATTTCCTTTTTCACCATAGCCTTCAATTAGCTCACAAATATCACTTGCCAGAATCCATGACAACAGTGCTAGCAAACTGTTCCAAGAAGGGAAGGGTGGAACTCTGGGTGATGAAGTCACACATCAGAAAGCAATCTCTCAGAAAGCTTCTCTCTAGTTATTATCCTAGGATATTTCCATTTTCACAGTGGGCCCCAAATGGCTCCCAAATATCCCTTTGCAGATTCCACAAGAAGCGTGTTAGCAAACTGCTTCATGAGGACTAAGTTGTAACTCTGTGAGATGAATTCACAGATCACAAAGAAGTTTCTCAGAAAGCTTCTATCACGTTTTCAACCGATCATTTTTCCGTTATCGGCGTAGACCTCAATGCGATCAAAGAAACCCGTCTCGGGTTCCTCAAAGACAGTGTTAATGGACTGTTCCCGGAAACATAAGTGTAACTCTGTGAGATGAATTCACACATCACTAAGAATTTTCTGAGAAAGTTCTTTCTACTTTTTATCTGAGGATATTTCCTTTGTCACTGTGAGCTTCGTTGAGCTAAGAAGTATCCCATTGCAGATTTCAAGAAAACGGTGTAAGAAAACTGATCACTGAGGAGAAAGGTGCAACTCTGTGAGTTGCATTCATACATCGAAGTGCATTTTCCCAGAAGGCTTCTTTCCAGTTTTTAAGTGAAGATATTTCCTTTTTCACCATAGCCCTCAATGAGCTCCCATACTTAACTGTGCAAAATCCACGAAAACTGTGTTAGCAAACTGTTCCAAGAAAGGAGGGTGGAATTTTCTGTGATGAAGTCACACATCAGAAAGCAATCTCTCAGAAAGCTTCTATCCAGTAATTATCTGAGGATATTTCCTTTTTCACAATGGGAACCAAAGGACTCCCTAATATCACTTGGCAGAGTCAACGAAAAGAATGTTACCAAACTACTTCCTGAGATATAAGTTGTAACTCTGTGAGATGAATTCACAGATCACAAAGAAGTTTCTCAGAAAGCTTCTTTCACGTTTTGAGCTGATGATATTTCCTTTATCAGCCTAGGCCTCAATGCGATCAAAATTAGCCCTTCTCAGGTTCCTCAAAGATAGTGTTCATGGACTGTTCCAGAAAACATAACTGTAACTCTGTGAGATGAACTCACGCATCACCAAGAAGTTTCTAATAAAGCTTCCTTCTAGTTTTCATCTGAGAATATTTCCTTTGTCACCGTAAGCTTCATTGCGCTAAAAGTATCCAATTGCAGATTTCAAGAAAAATGTGTTAGCAAACTGATCACTGAAGAGAAAGGTGTCAGTCTGTGAGTTGCATTCATTCTTTGAAACGCATTTTCCAGAAGGCTTCTTTCCAGATTTCATCTGAAGATATTTCCTTTTTCACCATAGCCCTCAATGAGCTCCCAAATATCACTTTTCAGAATCCACGACAACAGTGTAAGCAAACTGTTCCAAGAAGGGAAGTGTGGAACTCTGTGTGATGAAGTCACACATCAGAAAGCAGTCTCTCAGACACCTTCTCTCTAGTTATTGCCTGAGGATATTTCCTTTTCCACACTGGGCCCCAGTGGGCTCCCAAATATCACTTTGCAGATTCCACGAAAAGAGTGTTAGCAAAATGCTTCATGAAGACTAACTTGTAACTCTGTGAGATGAATTCACAGATCACAAAGAAGTTTCTCAGAAAGCTTCTTTCACGTTTTGAAGTGATGATATTTCCTTTATCAGCGTAGGCCTCAATGCGATGCAAAGTAACCCTTCTCAGATTCCTCTAAGACAGTGTTAATAGACTGTTCCTGGAAACATTAGTGTAACTCTGTGAGATCAATTCACACATCAACAAGAAGTTTCTAAGAAACCTTCCTTCTAGTTTTCATCTGAGGATGTTTCCTTTGTCACCATAAGCTTCATTGCGCTAAGAAGTATCCCATTGTAGATTTCAAGAAAACTGTGTTAGCAAACTGATCACTGAAGAGACAGGTGTAACTCTATGAATTGCATTCATACAACGAAGTGCATTTTCCCAGAAGGCTTCCTTCAAGTATTTATCTTAAGATATTTCCTTTTTCACCATAGCCCTCAATGAGCTCCCAAATATCAATTTGCAGAATTCACAACAACTGTGTAAGCAAAATGTTACAAGAAGTGAAGGGTGGAACTCTGAGTGAGGAAGTCACACCTCAGAAAGCAATCTCTCAGAAAGCTTCTCTCTAGTTATTATCAGAGGATATTTCCTTTTCCCCAATGGGCCCCAATGGGCTCCCAAATATCACTTTGCAGATTCCACGAAAACAGTGCAACAAACTGCTTCCTGAGGTCTGAGCTGTAACACTGTAAGATGAATTCACAGATCACAAAGAAGTTTCTCAGACAGCTTGTGTCACGTTTTGACCTGATAATACTTCCTTTATCAGCGTAGGCCTCAATGCAATCCAAAGTAGCCCTTCTCAGGTTGCTCAAAGAGAGTGTTAATGGACTGTTCCAGGAAACATAAGTATTACTCTGTGAGATGAATTCACACTTCACCAAGAAGTTTTTAGAAAGCTTCTTTTAGTTTTCATCTGCGGATATTTCCTTAATCACCGTAAGCTTCATTGTGCTAAGAAGTATCCCATTGCAGATTTCAAGAAAACTGTGTTAGCAAACGGATCACTGAAGAGAAATGTGTAACTCTGTGAGTTGAATTCACACATCGAAGTGCATTTTCCCAGAAGCCTTCTTTCCAGTTTTTATCTGAAGATGTTTCCTTTTTCACCATAGCCCTGAATAAGCTCCCAAACATCACTTTGCAGAATCCACGACAACTGTGTTAGCAAACTGTACCAAGAAGGGAACGATGGAACTCTGTTCGATGAAGTCACATCTCAGAAAGCAATCTCTCAGAAAACGTCTCTCTAGTTATTATCTGAGGACATTTCCTTTTTCACAATGGGCCCCAAATGGCTCCCATATATCACTTTCCAGTATCCAAGAAAGGAGTGTTAGCAAACTGCTTCATGAGGATTAAGTTGTAACTCTGTGAGATGAATTCACAAATCACAAAGAAGTTTCTCAGAAAGCTTCTCTCACTTTTTGAACTGATTATATTTCCCTTATCAGCGTAGGCCTCAATGCGATCCAAATTAGGCCTTCTCATGTTCTTCAAAGAGAGTGTTAATGGACTGTTCCTGGAAACATAACTGTAACTTTTTGAGATGAATTCACACATAACCAAGACGTTTCTCAGAATGCTTCCTTCTAGTTTTCATCTGAGGATATTTCCTTTGTCACAGTAAGCTTCATTGCGCAAAGAAATATCTCATTGCAGATTTCAAGAAAACTGTGTTTGCAAACTGATCACTGAAGAGAAAGGTGTAACTCTGAGTTGCATTCATACATCGAAGTGCATTTTGCCAGAAGGCTTCTCTCCAGTTTTTATCTTAAGTTATTTCCTTTTTCACCATAGCCCTCAATGTGCTCCCAAATATCACTTTTGAGAATCCACGACAACAGTGTTAGCAAACTGTTCCAAGAAGGGAAGGGTGGAACTCTGTGTGATGAAGTCACACATCAGAAAGCAATCTCTTGGAAAGCTTCTCTCTAGTTATTATCTGAGGATACTTCCTTTTTCACAATGGGCCCCAATGGGCTCCCAAACATCACTTTGCAGATTCCACGAAAAGAGTGTTAGCAAATTGCTTCCTGAGGTCTAATCTGTAGAACTGTGAGATGAATTCGCAGAACACAAAGAAGTTTCCGATTAAGCTTCTTTCACGTTTTAACTGATGATATTTTCTTTTTCAGCGTCAGACTCAATGCGATCAAAGTACCCCTTCTCAGGTTCCTCAAAGAGAGTGTTAATGGACTGTTCCAGGAAACATAGCGGTACCTCTTTGAGATGAATTCACACAAAACCAAGAAGTTTCTAAAAAGCTTCTTTCTAGTTTTCATCTGAGGATATTTCCTTTGTCACCGTAAGCTTCATTGCACAAAGAAGTATCCCACTGCAGATTTCAAGGAAACTGTTAGGAAACTGATAAGTGAAGAGAAACGTGTAAATCGGTGAGATGCTTTCATACAACGAAGTGCATGTTCCCAGAAGGTTTCTTTCCAGTTTTTTCTGAAGATATTTCGTTTTTCACCAAAACCCACAATGAGCTCCCAAATATAACTTGGCAAAATCCACGAAAACAGTGTTAGCAAACTGTTCCACGAAGGGAAGGGTGGAACTCTGTGTGATGAAGTCACACATCAGAAAGCAATCTCTCAGAAAGCTTCTCTCTAGTTATTATCTGAGGATATTTCCTTTTTCACAATGGGCCCCAATGGGCTCCCAAACATCACTTTGCAGATTCCACGAAAAGAGTGTTAGCAAACTGCTTCCTGAGGTCTAATCTGTAAAACTGTGAGATGAATTCGCAGAACACAAAGAAGTTTCCCATTAAGCTTCTTTCACGTTTTAAGTGATGATATTTCCTTTTTCAGTGTCAGACTCAATGCGATCAAAGTACCCCTTCTCAGGTTCCTCAAAGAGAGTGTTAATGGACTGTTCCAGGAAAGATAGCGGTAACTCTTTGAGATGAATTCACACAACACCAAGAAGTTTCTAAAAAGCTTCTTTCTAGTTTTCATCTGAGGATATTTCCTTTGTCACCGTAAGCTTCATTGCGCAAAGAAGTGTCCCATTGCAGATTTCAAAGAAACTGTTAGGAAACTGATAAGTGAAGAGAAACGTGTAAATCGGTGAGATGCTTTCATACAACGAAATGCATTTTCCCAGAAGGTTTCTTTCCAGTTTTTATCTGAAGATATTTCCTTTTTCAAGAAAACCCTCAATGAGCTCCCAAATATTACTTGGCAAAACCACAAAAACTGTGTTAGCAAACTGTTCCACGAAGGGAAGGGTGGAAATCTGTGTGATGAAGTCACACATCAGAAAGCAATCTTCCGAAACCTTCTCTCTAGTTATTATCTGAGGATATTTCCTTTTTCACAATGGGCCCCAATGGGCTCCGAAAAACCACTTTGCAGATTCCACGAAAAAAGTGTTAGCAAACTGCTTCTTCGGACTCAGTTGTAATTCTGTGAGATGAATTCACAGATCACAAAGAAATTTCTCAGAAAGTTCTCTCACGTTTTGAACTGATGATATTTGCTTTATCAGCGTAGGCCTCAATGCGATCCAAAGTTGCCCTTCTCAGGTTCCTCAAAGAGAGTGTTAATGGACTTTTCCAGGAAAGAGAAGTGTAACTCTGTGAGATGAATTCATACATCACCAAGAAGTTTCTAGGAAAGCTTCTTTCTAGTTTTCAGCTGAGGATATTTCCTTTGTCACCATAAGCTTCATTGCGCTAAGAAGTATCCATTGCAGATTTCAAGATAACTGTGTAAGTAAACTGATCACTGAAGAGATACGTGTAACTCTGTGAGTTGCCTTATACATCGAAGTGCATTTTCCCAGAAGGCTTCTTTCCAGTTTTTATCTGAAGATATTTCCTTTTTCACCATAGCCCTCAATGAGCTCCCAAAGATCACTGTGCAAAATCCAAGACAACAGTGTTAGCAAACTGTTCCAAGAAGGGTAGGGTGGAGCTCTGTGTGATGATGTCACACATCAGAAAGCAATCTCTCAGAAAGCTTCTCTCTAGTTATTATCTGGGGATATTTCCTTTTTCACAATGGGCCCCAATGGGCTCCCAAATATCACTTTGCAGATTCCACGAAAAGAGTGTTAGCAAACTGCTTCATGAGAACGAAGTTGTAACTCTGTGAGATGAATTCACGGATCACAAAGAGTCTCTGCGAAAGCTTCTTTCACGTTTTGAACTGATGATATTTCTTTTATCAGCGTAGGCCTCAATGCGATCCAAAGTAACACCTCTCAGTTTCCTCAAAGACAGTGTTAATGGACTGTTCCAGGAAATATAAGTGTAACTCTGTTTGATGAATTCAGACATCAAAAAGTAGTTTCTAGGAAAGCTTCTTTCTAGTTTTCTTGAGGATATTTCCTTTGTCACCATAAGCTTCATTGCGCTAAGAAGTATCCCACTGCAGATTTCAAGAAAACTGTGTTAGCAAACTGATCACTGAAGACAAACGTGTCACTCTGTGAGTTGCATTCATACATCGAAGTGCATTTTCCCAGAAGGCTTTTTTCCAGTTTTTATCGGAAAATATTTCCTTTTTCATGATAGCCTTCAATCAGGTCCCAAATATCACTTTGCAAAATCCACGACAAAAGTGTGAGCAGACAGTTACAAGAAGGGAAGGGTGGAACTCTGTGTGATGAAGTCACACCTCAGAAAGCAATCTCTCAGAAAGCTTCTCTCTAGTTATCATCTGAGGATATTTCCTATTTCACAATGGCCCCCAATGGGCTCCAAATAGTACTTTCCATATTCCACAGAAAGGGTGTTAGCAAACTGCTTCATGAGGACTAAGTTTTAACCCTGTGAGATGAATTCATATATCACAAAGAAGTTTCTCAGAAAGCTTCTTTCACGTTTTGAACTGATGATAATTCCTTTATCAGCGTAGGCCTCATTGCGATCCAAATTTCGCCTTCTCAGGTTCCTCAAATACAGTGTTAATGGTCTGTTCCATGAAACATAAGTGTAACTCTGTGAGATGAATTCACACATCACCAAGAAGTTTCTAGGAAACCTTCCTTCTAGTTTTCATCTGAGGATATTTCCTTTGTCATCGTAAGCTTCATTGCTCTAAGAAGTGTCCCATTGCTGATTTCAAGAAAACTGTGTTAGCAAACTGATCACTGAAGCGAAACGTGTCACTCTGTGAGTTGCATTCATACATCGAAGTGCATTTTCCCCGAAGGCTTCTTTCCAGTTTTTATCTGAAGATATTTACTTTTTCAGGATAGCCTTCAGTGACCTCCCAAATAACACTTTGCAGAATCCACGACAATAGTGTTAGCAAACTATTCCAAGAAGGGAAAGGTGCAACTCTGTGTGATGAAGTCACACCTCAGAAAGCAACCTCTAAGAAAGTTTCTCTCTAGTTATTATCTGATTATATTTCCTTTTTCACAATGGAAATCAAAGGCCTCCCAAATATCACTTTGCAGATCCTACGAAAAGAGTGTTAGCAAACTGCTTCCTGAGATCTAAGCTATAACTCTTTGAGATGAATTCACAGATCACAAAGAAGTTTCTCAGAAAGCTTCTTTCACGTTTTAAACTGATGATATTTCCTTTATCAGCGTAGGCCTCAAAGCGATCCAAAGTAGCCCTTCTCAGTTTCCTGAAAGACAGTGTTAATGGACTGTTCCAGGAAACAAAAGTGTAACTCTGTGAGATGAATTCACTTATCACCAAGAAGTTTCGAAGAAAGCTTCCTTGTAGTTTTCCTGAGAGGATATTTCCTTTGTCACCATAAGCCTCATTGCGCTAAGTATCCCATTGCAGATTCCAAAAAAACTGTGTTAGCAAACTGATCACTGAAGAGAAAGGTGTCACTCTGTGAGTTGCATTCCTACATCGAAGTGCATTTTCCCAGAAGGTTTCTTTGCAGTTTTTATCTGAAAATATTTCCATTTGCACCATAGCAATCAATGAGCTCCCAAATATCACTTTGCAAGATCCACGAAAATAGTGTTAGCAAACTGTTCCAAGAAGGGAAGGTGCAACCGTGTGTGATGAAGTCACACATCAGAAAGCAATCTCTCAGAAACCTTCTCTCTAGTTTTTATCTGTGGATATTTCCTTTTTCACCAGGGGATTCCAAATATCACTTTGCAGTTTCCACGAAAAGAGGGTCAGCAAACTGCTTCCTGAGATCAAAGCCATAACTCTGTGAGATGAATTCACAGATCACAAAGAAGTTTCTCAGAAAGCTTCTTTTACGTTTTGAACTGATGATATTTCCTTTATCAGCGGAGGCCTCAATGCGATCCAAAGTAGCCCTTCTCAGGTTCCCCAAAGACAGTGTTAATGGACTGTTCCAGGAAACATAAGTGTAACTCTGTGAGATGAATTCACATGTCCCCAAGAAGTTTCAAAGAAAGCTTCTATCAAGTTTTCATCTGTGGATATTTCCTTTGTCACCGTAAGCTTCATCGCGCTAAGAAGTATTCCATTGCAGATTTCAAGAAACTGTGTTAGCAAACAGATCACTGAAGACAAAGGTGTCACTCTGTGAGTTGCATTCATACCTCGAAGTACATTTTCCCAGAAGGCTTCTTTCCAGGTTTTATCTGAAGATATTTCCTTTTTCACCATAGCCCTCATTGAGCACCCAAATATCACTTTGCAGAATCTACGACAACAGTGTTCGCAACCTGTTCCAAGAAGGAAAGTGTGGAACTCTGTGTGATGAAGTCACACCTGAGAAAGCAATCTCTCAGAAAGCTTCTCTCTAGTTATTATCTGAGGATATTTCCTTTTACACAATGGGCCCCAATGGGCTCCCAAATATCACTTTGCAGATTCCAGGAAAAGAGTGGTAGCAAACTGCTTCCGGAGATCTAAGCTGTAACTCTGTGAGATGAATTCACAGATTACAAAGAAGTTTCTCAGAAAGCTTCTTTCACGTTTTAAACTGATGATATTTCCTTTATCAGAGTAGGCCTCAATGCGAATCAAAGTAGCCCTTCTCAGGCTCCTCAAAGACAGTGTTAATGAACTGTTCCAGGAAACATAAGTGTAACTCTGTGAGATGAATTCAAAAATCAACAAGAAGTTTCTGGAAAAGCCCCTTTCTAGTTTTCATCTGACTATATTTCCTTTGTCACCGGAAGCTTCATTGCGCTAAGAAGTATCCCATTGCAGGTTTCACCAAAACTGTCCTAGCAAACTGATCACTGAAGAGAAAGGTGTAACTCTGTGAGTTGCATTCACACATCGAAGTGCATTTTCCCAGAATGCTTCTTTCCTGTTTTCGTCTGAAGATATTTCCTTTTTCTCCATAGCCCTCAATGAGCTCCCCAATATCACTTTGCAGAATCCACGACAATAGTGTTAGCAAACTGTTCCAAGAAGGGAAGGGTGGATCTCTGTGTGATGAAGTCATACATCAGAAAGCAATCTCTCATGAAGATTCTCCCTAGTTATTATCTGAGGATAATAATTCCTTTTTCACAATGGGCCCCAATGGGCTCCCAAATGTCACTTTTCAGATTCCATGAAAAGAGTGGTAGCAAACTGCTTCCTGAGGTCTAAGCTGTTACTCTGTAGGAAGTATACACAGATCACAAAGAGGTTTCTCAGAGAGCTTCTTTCACTTTCTGAACTGATGATATATCCTGTATCAGCCTAGACCTCAATGCGTTCCAAAGTAGCCCTCTCAGGTTCCTCAAAACAGTGTTAATGGACTGCTCCAGGAAACATAATGTAACTCTGTGAGATGAATTCACTCATCACCAAGATGTTTCTAAGAGAGCTTCTTTCTAGTGTTCATCTGAGGATATTTCCTTTGTCACCGTAAGCTTCATTCCGCTAAGAAATATCCCATTGCAGATTTCAAGAAAACTGTGCTAGCAAACTAATCACTGAAGAGAAAGTTGCAACTCTGTGAATTGCATTCTTACATCGAAGTGCATTTTAACAGAAGGCTTATATCCAGTTTTTATCTGAAAATATTTCCTTTTTCACCATAGCCTTCAATTAGCTCACAAATATCACTTGCCAGAATCCATGACAACAGTGCTAGCAAACTGTTCCAAGAAGGGAAGGGTGGAACTCTGGGTGATGAAGTCACACATCAGAAAGCAATATCTCAGAAAGCTTCTCTCTAGTTAGTATCTGAGGATATTTCCTTTTTCACAATGGGACCCAATGGGCTCCCAAATATCACTTTGCAGATTCCACGAAAAGAGTGTTAGCAAACTGCTTCATGAGAACTAAGTTGTAACTTTCTGAGATGAATTCACAGATTACAAAGAGGTTTCTTAGAAAGCTTCTTTCACGTTTTGAACTAATGATATTTCCCTTAACAGCGCAGTCCTCAATGGGATCCATAGTAGCCCTTCTCAGGTTCCTCAAAGACGGTGATAATGGACTGTTCCAGGAAACATAAGTGTAACTCTGAGAGGTGAATTCACACATCACCTAGAAGTTTCTAAGAAAAGTTCTTTCTAGATTTCATCTGAGGATATTTCCTTTGTCACCGTAAGCTTCATTGCGCAAAGAAGTATCACATTGCAGATTTCAAGAAAAATGTGTCAGCAAACTGATCACTGAAGAGAAACCTCTAACTCTGTGAGTTGCATTCATACATCGAAGTGCATTTTCCCAGAAGGCTTCTTTAAAGTTTTATCTGAAGAAATTTCCTTTTTCACCATATCCCTCAAAGAGCTCCCAAATATCACTTTGCAGAATCCACGACAATAGTGTTAGCAAACTGTTCCAAGAAGTCAAGGGTGAAACTCTGTATGAAGAAGTAACACATCAGAAAGCAATCTCTGAGAAAACTTCTCTCTAGTTATTATCCGAGGATATTTCCTTTTTCACAGTGGGCCCCAATGGGCTCCCAAATATCAATTTGCAGATTCCACGAAGAGTGTTAGCAAACTCCTTCATGAGGACTAAGTTGAAACTCTGTGAGATGAATTCACAGATCACAAAGAAGTTTATCAGAAAGCTTCTCTCAGTTTTTGATCAGATTACATTTCCTTTATCAGCGTAGGCCACAAAGCGATCCACAGCATCCCTTCTCAGGTTTTTCAAAGACAGTGTAATGGACTGTTCCAGGAAACATATCTGTAACTCTGTGAGATGAATTCATACATCACCAAGAAGTTTCTGGGAAAGCTTCTTTCTAGTTTTCTTCTGAGGATATTTCCTTTGTCACCGTAAGCTTCATTGCGCTAAGAAGTATCGCAATGCATATTTCAAGAAAACTGTGTTAGCAAACTGATCACTGAAGAGAAAGGTGTAACGCTGTGAGTTGCATTCATACATCGAAGTGCATTTTCCCAGAAGTCTTTTTGCCAGTTTTTATCTTAAGATATTTCCTTTTTCACGATAGTACTCAATGAGCTCCCAAATATCACTTTGCAGAATTCACGACAACAGTGTTAGCAAACTGTTCCAAGAACGGAGGGGCGGAACGCTGTGTGATGAAGTCACACATCAGAAAGCAATCTCTCAGAAAGCTTCTCTCTAGTTATTATCTGAGGATATTTCCTTTTTCACAATGGGCCCCAATGGACTCC